>NC_081411.1:89105835-89405835 GCF_030272615.1 Cryptomeria japonica | reverse complement strand
AAATGGAAACATAAATACTATTCATACAGCAACATGATGATTTGTATAGTGAAAATATTTTCGGTAAAAAATGATACATAATATCTTTTATAAGACGACCTACTCAAAATAGGATTTGTTCAAAAAACTCAACAATGTACAATTGAAACTAAATGTGATCAAAATTTTACACCAATTATAAGAAAGCTTAGGTAATGGAAAGACTTTCTACATTAATATTGAGAAGACAACTACACAAAAAAATGGTAAGATTAATATTAAGCCTTCTTTTTGTACCCTACTCTTGAGGAAATTTTTATGTGTGTCATTCATCTCATTTATTAGTTGTACATGCAAATCATGTGATTGATTGCTTTCTTCTAAATAAGCACACCACCACACCTATCCTCAATTGAAATTTTTAACCACCATAAAGTGGTGGAGAAGATCTTGAAATATCTCTTTGATGATTCTTCAATATGTTCAACATAAGATTTTAAATAAGTAGGATATAATTGAGCGGGTACTACTATAGCTATGTGATATAGTACTTGGATAATGCATCTTACATGCCCTCCCATCTATATATCAAATCAAATTTTATTGTCATCACTCTCTATAATCACATATTTCTATCAAACAAACAGTGAAGATCAACAAATCCTACATTTATGATACAACAATGTTAATCTTCATGCATGATAAGAATTGCCAAATCCTAGATTGGGATCCCCTACCTAGTATAAATATATATACTATACAACCACTCCACAAACCAAATATATTTGTTATATTGAAAAGAAACGCCTTGTTTGAATTCATTATATCAGTAATAATTTTACATCCTGAATAATAAAGAATGTAAGTAGCACATTTTAACCACTTTTTATCTTAAATGAGATGTTTCAAATAATATTTTCTTATTCGAAAATTGATGCATGAACAAAATTGTTGTGAAAGTTATGTATAAATAGTTTTACAATTATTTTATGAAACCTTTGTTTCTTTACCAATTTTTTTTTTTTTTTTTCCAGGGCAAACTAATACAAAATATTTCTAAATTTTCTTTTTGAAGTGCCTCACATAATCTTCAAGAGAACTCCATACTAAAATTCCCCAATGTTACTTTCTTCTAACGTTCAAACTTTAGTGTACATCATTGTTGCCAAGATTTGAAGTAGAAACTTTAGTAAGAACTAAAGAAGGTTAGAAAGTTTTGTTACATTGACACATAAGGTACCTATTCACATGGAATATTATTTGTTTATCATATAATCAAAGGATTGAATTAAAATATTGATACAATAAAAAAGAATATAGTGGAATCTATTTTACAAGAACAAGATCCTTTCCATTTTATAGGGTTTTTATGCCAAGCATTAAAATCTTAAAGGAATCCAATGTATCATTTATATTGGGCAGTTGAAAGCTTGGGCTTCTTTGACAAAAGAGTTTGACATTCTTCTATCCAATTGGAGAAATTATTATGTGCTTAGAGATGGTTGTACTATAGCACCCTCCATCATGTAAAGCTAATAAAACCCTAAACTATTACATGGTTTTCTTCCATTCTCATTCGGTGGTTTATGCATGAACTTTGCCTCAAACATTATCAGGTTTTTTTGAAGTTTATTTAACTATTCAAGTATGATCTCCATAATTCTATTCTACTTCTATATGCTCTTAGGGCTCAAATTTTAATCTAAATATAATTTTTTTGACTAATTTATATTAATAAACAAAGAGTGAAAAAAAATTTCACAATAAATTATTCTTTCATTTTTTATTCATTTACTCCTTACTTTAGGAGAGTCAACATTGTTAGAGTGGTAGGAGTTATATATATGGTCCTCTAAAAAGGCACTAATGATTAAATAATTTTCCTACTTTAGATTATTTTTTAAAGGAACAAATATTCAATACCTTTTGTGTTGTTAGACCTAATCAAGGTATGTGATTACTAAATATAACCCTTTCCCAAATAAATTGATTGAGGATTCAAGATTAATCAAATATGGGAGTGTTGAGTTTGTATGGGGAAGGTGGGAAAGTTGTTCCTATATGCAATATGACTAATGGTAAAATATGTTGTGATCAAACTTTGAAGTTTAATGCACTTGGTGACCTAGGCTTGAGAAGAGCTCTCTCCTCAACTTTTCTTCTTAGTAGATCAAACTTTCTCAAATTTTTAATTGGCTGATATAATCCTTATAGAAATTGTGGTTACCTTGTGTTTTCATTCATATCAACCTATTATTTTATATTATTTATAATCAAAAAATAAGTTGAAGACTTGTAATGATGTGTTCTATCTTAGCTTTTGAAGCTCATGATTGAATGTCAAAATATATTGATCTAAAGTTTATAGTTGGATCTCAAAGGTGTGGATCTAAAGTTCATGGTTGCATGTCATAATATGTTTTAATCTAAATTTAATGTTGGATGTCAAATGTACATATATTGAGATGTTATAAATTAGAAGATAAGGTTTGCAGGTATTTTAAAGGTACGAAAGGTGTCACACATTTCTGGAAGAATGTACCATACTTATCTACATCTGAACATAAAATTCATCATTTGGAAATAAGATCGAGGAAGGTGTGACCTATTTATGTGTCTATCCTCATATTACAAGTGATAAGGGAAACGTTTCAGGGGTTGTCAGTGTAAAGTTTGTACTATCACATGATGGAATGGATCAGAAGGATTGGGATATTTGTGCACATTGTCTATATATTTTGTGTCAACATCTTTTTGTTGAGAGTGGTTTTCGTTGCACCAAAATATTGACCTATCAATTTGTGATGCAACCATTAGACTTATAGTTACCATGGGAGGTGGTTAATCAATGTCGCAAACACATTGATTTTGCTACACAGAGACCAAGGGCACACACCTTGCAACAATCCCCCCTCACCACAAGTATGGTTTGAACCCATGACCCAACTCTGATACCATTTATTGGGAGTGTTAGTCATTGTACCAAAATATAAAGTTCTCAATAATTGATACAACCAATAGTCTTATAGAATCCATTGAGGTGGTTAAGCCATGTTGCAAACACACTGCTTTTGTTGCACAAAGACTAAGGGCACACACCTTGCAAGACATTGAATTTTTCATGTGTAAAAAAAACATGGATTTACTTATTATATCAAAAGATTGTATTATCTGATTTTGAAGTGATGTTAGGTTTTGTATATATTTTCTTGCTCCAGCTTAATTGAGTGTGATTGTATGAAATAAGGGTATGGAAATTTTTTGAAATTCATATAATGCTTATATGTGGTTGACATGTTGGGTTTAGGTCTTTCTAGTACCAATTTTTGTTTAGAGTGAATCTATGATAGCATATGTGGCTGCCTAACTGACTTGAAATAATTGTGCCATTAGTTTAAATTTTTTTCCTAGCATGGAGATGTGTGGTAGGATAAATTAGGTCCTGTTTATATCAAATTTGGGGATGCAATTTTTTTCCTTTCTCCATGGATATTTTTGGGAAAGGTATTGGATGTTATACATTTCATATCAACACATTTCATCTTGGTTGACTTTGACAAAGAACTTTGTTTCCTAAGGAGGATATAGTTGGAAGATCAAATCATTTGAAAGTATTGTGATGTTGTGTGGTGTGCTAATCAAATGATTAATTCATACCAAAGGCAGTTAGTCAAAGGTAACTACATTCAAATAAGCCCAAAAGTGTGTTCAAGGTGGTGAGCCAAGAGTAGTTGATATTGACAAGAAAAGTTATTAGATTGGATTATTATTAGCCATTCATGCTATTTTTAAATTGTAGACTCCTTTTGTAAATGTTGTCATTATTATATAGTATTTCACTTCCTTTGGTTCTAGCCATAAAAATATGTATGAAGTAGATGCAACTTCCTTTCGGTTGCGCCCCATTAAACCTTATGCAGTCCTATTTTTATTTGTGAGGATGGTTTAATTGGATACTATGTCACCCCAACCCCTCTCAATATTTTGATGTTTCTAAATGCAATAGGATATTTAAACTCTAAGAAGGCTCCATTATATTTGGGATCACTAAAATTCCTCCTCTATATAATTTCAATCTTCTTACATCTATCACTTCCAAGATAATTAACAACTATTTCTTTGTAAATATTAATGATCCCTTCACTCTTAAGATATTAGTGTTCATAACATGAAACAAAAACCTATATTCTCACATTATTAATAAACCTTTTAGGCTTAAATTTTCTTTCATCACCTATTCCCTTACCAAAATAATGCAGTGTATTATGAAATTTATCATTAAAATTCTTATCTCAAATATATCATGCTAGGGAATGCAACCTCCCTTTTTAAGGTGAATTTGGTTCTAATTATGAGACTACCATATTTCTTCTAGATATAAGATTCTATCAACTTAGTGGTAGTTTTTAAAGGGAAAATATAACTCTATAAACCTAGATAATAATATAATTGTCATATACAAATTAGTTCCCCTAGCTATGGTCAATATCTAATGATTCTTTTAGTTATTTGTTGTTTACGAATTGACAAAAGACCTTAGATTATACTGTCATTTTCTACTTTAACATATCTAAAATATAAGTAACAAATAAGTCCTCAAAACTATAATATTTTTAAAACCGGTAGTTTTTATCAAGCTTGATAGTGTACATTTGAGTAGACCTCACCAATCTTTGTCATGCCTCATTTGGTTTAATTATTAACCCTACAACATACTAATTCTCTTAAAAAACATAAAATAAGATGTGACATGGTAAGGTGTACATCTAAATGTGTGATATTATTATAGCTAATTGTATCTATTATAACTTTCGGCTTTATTTGGGCCCTGAATTTAGTTTACTCTTTCCTACATCATTTTAAGCCTATTTAGGTTGCATTATAATTTAAATATTTATTAATAATCTTTTAATTTAACTATCATAAGATATTTAAATTGGGTGTAAATATAAAATTAGACACCACCACACTCATGGCTTCATTGTAAAGGTCATATTTTGGTGGACCAAGGTGCCGTCCAATTGTGTCCTACGAAGATTATTTGAATGTAGTCAATGTAAGTGCCTTTCCTTTATAATTTGAATTTTAGTCTTAATTTTTGTAGTTGACCATTTTGTGTTTATCTAAAAATAAAAATTTCATTACAAACCTTATATAATGAATAAGTTCTATCATTCATAATATTAAATTATAATATAATTGCTTTAAAGATTATCCAAGCATTCAAAATTTATTTTTTCAACAAATTTAGTACTAAGCTACATAAAACTACATGAATGTAAGGGTTGATTTCATTTATGTTTTATGATCATGTTCTAATTAATAAAACTAGGATAGGCCCATACCATTATATATCCACAAAGGGAGACCAAAAGCACACTAGGGATGCACAACTAGCAAAAACCTAGAAAGGAAAACAAATAGCTAGCATCTACACTAAAAGAACATTAAACAAAGAAGAGACAAAAATAAATAAAAAACATAAAAACAACCATCCATCATACACATAGGGAGATAGTCTACTACATGGGTGTTTCTTACTAATCATGCCATAAGCTAAGAACTTTTTTAAAAAAACACACTTTTCTACCTGACCTAATCCTATAACCTAAGGAGACCAATGAGGAATCAGAGGTGGATTTAGCCAAAGATGTTGTGGGGCCAGAGCCTGTGGCGACAAAATCCATGTTTTTTTATTTTATTGACCATTTTCTTTTCTATCTCATCCTAGATCATCTATAGGGAGGCATTGTGCTTAATAGGCACTTTCGTACAAGAAAGGTTGACCTCAATTTTCTTTCTGAGGGCCTCCTAGGTTTTCTTGACTTCTTCCAACTTGAGTTTGGCCCATGTCATCTTGATCTTGGAGTCCAAATCATTGATATTTTTTCCCACCTTAGCCCACTACCACATGATGCACATATAAATTGGGATAATTGGTAAACCCAATCTGAATAAAAGGGACCTCACTAGAAGGGGATAAAGTCAAGCATAAATCATACAATCTACGAATGACAATGGCTTTAGAAATAAACTGAGACAAAGAGGAAAAAAACCAGAAGGGGAAATTCATTCTTACCTTGTGGAAAAGATGATTTAACATGGGTAAGATGATCTATAGATGGAACCTCCATTTCCTTCCATCCAAGTTGAATTAGTTCATGAACAATAGAACTACGTCCTTCCAAATTCCTTGTAGTTCCTCATTATAACCACTTTGTAAACATTAAAACCACTTCCCAAGGTTTAAAGAATCAATTAAATTACTCTTTATAATTCCCTTTGGGCTTTTTGGGTAATGAAATACCATCAAGGGCCAGCCCAGTAACCTTCATAATGATCTTTGCAAAAACCACAAAGGTTACATTACCAATCTTCATAGTATTATTATATAGGCATGAACAAACATGCTAGAGAGCTTAGGATGATGGGTAATCACCCCCTCCACATAAGTTGATGGTATGATGAAAGAATAAGTATCCGATAGAATACTGAGAGGGGGGTTGAATCATTATACTCAAAAACTGATACAAAGTTCCCAAACTCAAATTCAATCACACAAAGTAAACTTATCATAGTTAAGATCAATATTCACAAGAATACTTGACATGAACTGGTTTGACTGTAAAGATAACTTTAACAGTAAACAACTTCAAAATTTATGAACATCAAGAATTATTAATCACATCTTCAACATATTCATCTCTCAAATACTTCTAGCTACCATGCCTTATCATAAATTATTCTAATCAACATATAAGACCTCAACCACAAAAGCATTCACCACTTGACATAAATATTTATACGTGGAAAACCCAAATAGTTAAAAAAAATGATGAGATTGGACTCACAAAGATAGCTATCAAAACTCTTCTGAAGTTTGCCCCCTTAGGAGCCAAGTCTGTTAAACCTTTACAATAAGTCTTGTTAAGAACTAATTCCTGTTTAGGAATCACCCAGTTAAGGGATTTACAAATATGCCTTATGTAAAGCACAATACCCTATTAGGAGTAACCTCTCTAGAAGATTTAAGAATCCAAGGTAATGGACCACCTTGTTAGAGGATTTAATGAGTATCCAAGCTTGTTAGAGCTTACCCGGTTAAGGGATTTCATTTCTGCTATAATTGCTCGAAAATAATAGGTTTTGTTGATCTTTCTTAATAGCACTACATTTGCTTTATCAGATCCTTTTAAGCTTCAATCTTCCTTTACTAAAAGTAAAAGTCCATTCATTGTTTAGGCAACTGCACACTCATAGGTTTTTGCCAATCTTGCCAACTTTGCCAACATCTTTTACAAGCAACTTCATCGACCTTAAATACAAAAACTAATTAGGTCGGTAAGACAACAAAAACCTAATTCTCATCATCGAGATTACAAACAAGTTAATACAATCTTGACTGTTATAAATCATAACAATCTCTTCACATTCTTCAAGAAAATTCCAACCGCTCCATGATCACCGCTTCATAAGACTATGTAACTCATCACGTGCATTAGAAGCAATCCACTTTGCTCCTTTCCAAGAAATCAAACAAATGCGCCAAATCAATCTGTTCTTATCCTCATACAATGATCACACGTGTCTCCATCATTTCCACTCACCAGATAATAAACCAACAAACTTGATCTGTTAGGGTTTATCAACAGGTAGGGTTTACCAGTTACATTACATAGAAAGGTTTAACCCTTTACACCGGTTTATCGGTTCAACTCATAAACTTAACATACCAGTTTACAACATCTTACACAAATTTTAACACACCAGTTATAAGACAAAAGAAATAATAACAATAACATCAACAATATCATGAATACCATTATACTGATATAATTGACATCAATGACAACATATCATTAATGTAATATATATGCAAAATGCCAAAAAACTAAAAATGCCAATAAGTATCCAAATTGCCCTAAAGTGTTTTATTCTACAGATCCCCACTATTATTAAATTATGAGAATTCATTAAGTTTGGTTTGAATTAAATCATGAATCATATCCTTAAAAAAGGAAACAAGGTTAAGAAAGGGACAAGCTTGGGGAATATAGTGGTAGGTGGTACAAACAAATTTTAAATCCAATGGCCTTGACTAAAGAGAAGATGAAAAGGTGAGAAAGGTAATTACCAAAAAGGAAACATTTGTATTATTCATCACTAATAGAAAATTCCTTCAAAATCATGCCATAAGCCTCTATCAAGATTTCATGCAAGTCAAACCAAATTAAAAAAATTATTGACATATATGCCCAACCCAACCAACTTATCTGCGACATAGTTGCCTTCCCATTGCATGTGCAAAAACTTAACATCTCCAAGGGTAGGAAGAACATAATGAAACTTGAAGATGATTGAATTATATTTCTACTATGGTTTAGCCATCCCTTTAAGAATAACGATTATATTGCGAGAATCACATTCAATAATGATGCTTCTAAGACCCTTTTACCTATCCACAATTAACTCATGATAGATTGTTTCCTTATTAGTGATGCTTGAAGTTTGAAATCCTAAATTTTCCACATATGTAAGGATGAGGCACCCATGCGAGTTTCTGAGTACTCCACCCCCTCTTCCTTGAATCAAGTTTCTATGAGAAGACCCATTGAAATTCAACTCTAGCCAATTAGTGTTGAAGGGATCCCTTTTTTATGATAATGATATTACATTAAAATTTGAGGACATTTCTAAGGAGCATTGTTAATTTAGTATTCAATTAATGATCTAGTCTCTAAACTTCTAAGGATAATCTCTTTTTCATTAATCATATATATTATTCAGGTCAAAACACCAACTGAGGGGTTAAATTAGGTAATTTCTAAATAAAAAATGTATTTTCTTGAATTTTCATTTCTTGATATTTAGATCTAACAATAGAGGAGGTTGTAGAAAGTCAAAGTAGAGAGTCATGGTCAATTCCAAATTTTGAACAAACAAATACACTAGGACTAGAGTGCTTAACACTTTTGTTCAACACTTTTTGGAGTAGATTTTAATCACACAAGCCAATAGAATTTCCTAATTATAGATTTTCTTCATTCTCTCAATTTTAGTACCCTCATGATTATGGTGGCCAACACCCATGTTTGACACTTTAAGCCTCAATTTGTAGGTTTTCATTTCATTTTGTGTCCTATTTCTAGACTGTCCTATTGTATTTATTTCTACTCTATAATTTACTACTATTTTTATTATTTTCATATTGTTTAACCTAATTTATTCATACACACATCACAATGCTGATTTCATTCTAAAAACTAAACACAATTTAAGTGCTTAGCTCTTTGTTTATGACTATAATCAAGCGTATTCATGTTCCAATTATCTACTAGAGATATTTGTGATATTAATTTACATCAATGGGCCTATGATGTCATTTCCATACACATTAGTGACTTTACCTATACTTTCTAAAACTAAACATTACATCATGTATTCTCCATGTGGATTTCAATGACCATGGTTCCACACTCTCTTTTCTCTTCACTCTAAATGTATCACTAGTAATATTCTCACTTACACAAAGATCCAAAATCTCACCATAAAATTTCCCTACACCCTCGTCAAAGATTTATCAATTAAGGAAAACAAGTAGTGAAACACTACATATGGATACTTCACATGAAATCAAAAGAAGGAACAAAAGGGGTCGCTTGAATGTTCCACCAATGTGCCACATGTTTCTTCTTATTTTAAGAAATGCTTCATCTTTCTCTTAAAATTTGTGTTAAAAGAAGACTCACTGAGATTTCATGGTAATTTAAGCCAAGTAAAAGTGGATTTCCTAAGAATACCCACCAAGATGGGGCATGTTCAAAACACATGTGGACCCAGCTAGCTTATATAAAACTTGTTGGAATTTATGGAAGGTGGCACTTGTCAATTAGATGGGGAATTAAAATAGCCTTGAGAACAAAAGGAAATGTTGGGATACCCTTGGTCAATAAAAGTAAAAATAAATTTGGACAAACCATGCAACCAAAGAAAGAATTAGTCACCAAAGTTAAATAAATAATCTGTAAGCCTAGACTATTTTGTTTTGAAATCACAAATCAATTTAGGAGGTTCTCATGTCATATGTTTGAAGAGAGGCGATAGTGCTAAACTAATTCATGTGGAAGTAGTTGCAACACCCATCATGATGAGATTAACACACAATAGATATGTAGGCACAACTTGAGCTATCAAAGATTTTTAGGTAAGTAAAAATAACTCTATTGAAGCCTATGGGATTTATGTATGAAAGGATCTAATTCTTCATATAAATTATTCAATAGTTTGAATCCTTTGAACAATAATAAATTCATCTGTAAGAGTTTATTAATTTGCATATGTGATCATACCTTAACATTTTTGTTCTTTATTAAGGCATGGCACTATGTCTTTTCTATTATTTTTCTTATTTTATGTAAGATGGATTTCTCTGTATCATCGTTGAAAAGTATTCCCTATATGGTCAATTTAACTTTTTTATTTCTAGATGAATCTGTGAATTGTGTATCATGATAGATTTCCCACTCTTCCATTTTCCTTAGTTCTAGAATTAGGCTATACTTTATATCAAAAAAATTTAAGAATGGTTAGTTATTGTAAAAATCTTAAAGGATTTATTTATTTCTACCAAGTATTGGTAGGTACTTCCCATAGGAGGATTTGCATTTTATGTCCAATGTATATGTAACTTTGTGCTTTTTTTTCTCCTCTCAATAATGAAGGGTTCTAGTGCAATGTGCTCATTCTATGGAATCAATATTTCCTTATGATTTTCACAAAAATATATTATAAATTATTGTAAAGGCTTTGCATTAACACATGACCTTAGTCTAGTTGTTTTTCATGTTTTACCTCCTTCACTTTCCATTCCTTATAAATAAAGAACCAACTTCTAAAATCCTAGAGGTCATTTTGTATATTGTAAGCTAAGTCCTACTCCCATGTATGTAAAACTTCCAAACTACTCGTACTAAGGTATATCATTTTCGAGATCAACACTCTTTTATAAAACACCCAGTGGGACCTGTTGGGCTCTTCTCATGAAGATTTTGTACATTTCCCAATTTTCTTCATAAAAAATCTTTGTGATAAAAATTTGATGCTTCTACATGGATGAAGATGATGAAGATGACTCAGATAGTATGTATCTTATCTGTAACGTTAGATAGAGGAGTTGTACCCATGGGGGGATTCGTAAATTTATTATGAAAATTTATATTGAGCAAGAGTTTTTTTTCCTCTTTCCATGAAAATATAGAAATCTCATCCACATATGCACAATAATCTCATCTTCCAAGACATCATAACACCCAATATAATATTGAAGTAAATCTCATTGATGTTGATATCAAAGAGATTATTGTATATTTCAAAGATGAAATGAGGTCAGTGCAAGTAGAAACACAAAGATATCAATATATACTTTCTTATCACACATATATTTGGTGAATGGATCCAACATAATTGTAGAGTCATTAAATTTCCACCCTAGAAAATTTTGACTGCATTAGGGACCTCACGCACGTGAGTTCGAATCCTCTAGCCTGATCAGAGACCAAAAATTGCTCAACCCTTAGAAACAACTTCTTCCTTTCCCTCTACAAAACCCCATCCACACTCTACCCTTGCGAAAGGGGTAGGATAAGGGCATGGCACCACTGTCCCCCCTTGGACAGGGATGTGGTACATGTGTTCTTCCAAGACAGGGGGATGGAAACCCTTTCCCTGCCCTATTTTGGGGTAGTACCCTTCCTAGGGTTGCATTGTTTGTTATGCATCAGGCGGTAAATTCCCTCGATGTCGACCCATGATGAAAATCAAATCCACTAACATGTATTTAAGGGGAATTCATCCTCTCATTTGCAGAATTGGGGATACTGTTTCAATAAGGTGAAAAATTGGTGATCAAGCATTCAACAACATTCAAGCATTCCAACATTCTTTTCGAGCATTGTGCATTCTCAAGTCTCCCTTAAAGGCTAGGTGTTGCATTCAAGTCTCCCTTAAAGAAAAACCCCCAATCCCAACCAAAGGTAATTCAGGTTAATTGTCATGGAGATGAGAACCCCATATTGTGCAGATTTGCATAGATGACATCATCTTTGGTGGAGATGATGAGATCAACAAAGGTTTTGCAGATGAAATGAAATGAGAATTTGAAATTTCTATGATCTGTGAAATAAAATTTCTCATTGGTCTGCAAGTATCGCAGCTAAAGAATGGTATATTCATTAGCCTAACCAAGTATATAAGAGAAATCTTGAAGACTTTTCGAATTGAATATTTTAAACTTGTTGGAACTCCAATGGTTATAGGTTGCAAGCTCTCGAAAAATGATATATATAATAAAGTGAATGAGACACTTTACTGATCCATGATCAGTAAGTTGCAGTATGCAGTACATAATAGACCAGATATAGCACAAGTTGTTGGCTTGGTTGCTAGATTTTCTGCAAATCCAAAAGAGACTCATATGGTGGCGGTTAAGAGAATATTTAGATACCTCAAGGGGACTGATGAGAATGGTCTCTAGTATCCACATAAGGGAGATTTCAACTTAAGTGTCTTCACTGATATAGATTGGACATGGAACATTGATGATAGAAAGAGCACTAGTGGAGGTGCATTCTTTCTTGGAGGCAAGGTTTTGTCATGGACAAGCAAGAAATAGAATAGCATCTCTCAATCCACAACAAAGGCAGAGTATGTGGCTATTGTAATTAAATGAACATAGGTAGTATGGATCAAGCATATATTGGAAGGTCTTCAAGAAAAGGTGACTGAACCTATGGTGATTCACTATGACAACACCAGTGCTATCAATATATCCAAGAATCTGGTGATGCATTCCAAGGCAAAGCATATAGCTATCAAATACCACTATCTCAAGGAACAAGTTCAAGACAAGGAAGTAAGGTTGGACTATATACAAATAAAATAACAGGTGGTAGATAAGTTCACCAAGCCACTACCAAAGGACATCTTTGAATATCTCAGAGGTAAGCTAGCGGTGATTCCCCTGCATACTCTAAGGTGAGTAAAGATCAGAATAACATCAATCTAGTAGAATTTTCCTGAAAAATCTATGTATTTGGATTAATGATTATGGACTACTCCTATTAGGGGGAGCAGTCAGTGTGGTTTGTGAAATAGGGTGTCTAGGCTACACCTTTGGCATTGTTGTCAAAGGGGGAGATGTTTGAATATAGATTATGTAACATGAAGGAAGATGAAGATAGGTGTGACAATGAAGTTAGAAGTAATATGAATGGAAGTTAGCTGAAAGGGGGAGTAATATCATTATTCAAATATTGGTTCAATAGAAGAAAATATGAGCAATTGCTAAAGAGGAGTCAAAAGTGTTGTCATCAATGCCAAAGGGGGAGATTATTGGCATTGTGATTGTCATTAATGTAAACTGATAAATGATGGTTTTCGAAGACCTTTGGAGTCACTGGTATACAAGTTAGTGTTGACTTGTGCAAGGACTGTAGACCGGCATAGGATATGCTAGCAGTGCATTGTTTCCAACTAACAAGTGAGTTAGTGTCAACCGACAACCGGTATACTGAAGGTTGTTTGGATAAGAAATAATAGGATTCCCATCAGATAAAGATGCAGTCACCATAAGTAGTTGACAGGATGACAAGGTCATAGGAGTTGACTCAGACTGAAGTTTAGTAGTATTATGCATGACCGTGGCTCTCTAGACAGACAAGTGATCACTCTGCTTGGTGAATAATGACTGATGGCAGAAGATAAGAGAGTTACCCTATTGAACCAGTGATAGAGGTTGAAGGATGATATCAACCAAGAATCTCAGAGCAGTGATCGGTAAGATGGATGTGATGACCAAAGGTGATTCAGTCATGGCAAGATATCATCAAACATATGGATAGTGAAGTCTACAATAGTTAACAACTAGTTAAGGTGAGATTTGTGTGGATTTCTGGTTCGCATTATAAAGATAGAACACGACCCAAAGGTTAGTTAAGTTATGATTTGTAGAGGTAATCAAGGTTGAGTTGCTGGCAAGATTGATGGAGAGCACGCAGAGAGAGTGCGGGAAGATTTGAATTTTAAATCTACAGATTGTTAGGTATAAAATGATTGCAAAATCAGCGAGCTTGTGTTGGCGAAATATGGGATAAAGGTTTTTGGTGAAAACCGAAATGATTGATAAAAAAAGTTGCAAAGTAAAAATCCTGTGAGAGGCAATCCAAAGTGCAGAGTGAAGAGTGACAAAGTGCCAAGTGATTTAGCAGAGCAGAGTGTGTGTGAAGTGGACTGACAGAGTGCAGAGTCGAGGGTATGAGCAAAGAACTGACAGAGTGTAGAGCTGAGGGTATGAGAAGAGAACCAGTGTAGTGCTGAGTAGACACAACCAATGTAGACAGAGTGTGAATTTCATTTGGATCTGATCAAGCTATTAGTAACTATTCTAGCAGATGAACTTCCCATTGCTTTCTAACCATTGTAACTCAAAATGCCTTAACTGAGTGCACTTTAATAGGTCCTTTTGTAAAATCCCTTAACCAGGTGAATTCTTAATTGATCATCCTAAGTTCTTTAACAAGGGTACCTCTAACAAGGTAAAGGAAATAATAGGCCATAAAGAAAATCCCTTAACCCACTCACAACTAACAGTGTCTTTGTAATCTCCTAACAGGGATAGCTCCTCACAAGGTGTACTCCAGAAGAGTGCAAATTTTGTAAGTTTCTACTCACACCATTGTTTTCTCCCATTTGGGTTTTCACGAGATAAATTTTGGTGTTATTGTGTATCTTTTCCTGCATGCATGTTCTCCTGCAATAACTGTTTGTATTGATGAATATTAAATTAGTGTAAACTTGAATATAAAGGTTTTAATTATGTAAAACCGGTAAAGTGTTGATTCATCCCTATCCACTGAGCAGTGGTTGGGACTAATATTATTTACTATGACAACTGCAACTACAGAATTTGACAAAAATCCTATGTTTCTTATGTAGTTTGATGGATGTCCATAGCCAATTCCAATGCTGCCATTTTAGCACAAGAGGGACAGTGGAGACAAAAGTTGTTAGATTTTGGCTTTTCACCAGCCGATACATATATTTGCTTAACAGTTTGCAATCCGTATTCAATGTATCCCTTTTTAGACCATGCCACCACCATTACATTCCATGCGATGATACATTTCAGGCATTCTGTCAAAAAGTCCTCTTGCGATTTTTGTGATTCAATAGTTTGCATTCATTCCATGCAGAACCTGGGGCGATGCTAGTAAGGTTGTGGAAATTGTTGTTACACGCGCTAATAAAATTTGCTTGAAAATTGTTAAGGCCTTTTCAACTAGACTATTTGCTGTCTCATGAGTCCCTACCTCCATGATGTGTGATTGAACAGTTTTTATGCCTTACTAGCTTTCTCATTCCATATACGTATCTACCAGAGCGATTCTAACAGTGACATTACAGAGTCCCTTTTATCTGTTATGGATGTCCGTATTTGTTTCAAAGCTTCCATATTTCATATTCATCTTCCAAGGAGATCGTAGTGACAATATTTGTCAACAATCCATTATTCTCATTGTTTCAAAACTACAAGAAAAGAAGGTGTCAACAGTTGTGGATTTTGGTTTTACGCCAACCAATTTCATTTGCATGAAATTGTCATTTACCTTTTCAACAAATTCACACTGCATATTCTATAGTCGCTTCACACAATAAGGCTACAGTTCTTCGAAACACTCCATAAATAGTTCACTCACTGCACATCTATATTTTCACATTTCGCATACAAGGTTGTTGTAACTACAACATTTCCATTTGTTTTAGAGATTTAAAACCTTTTCAACCTGCTGAAGTTCCTAAAGCCTTTAACAACTCAAATTTTGTATTGTATGAGATAACATCTCTGTGAAACTTCTATCAGCTTGTACATTTATATCTATGGTTTCACATTTTGCAACTAAGTTTATCATGGTATTTGCAATAAAAAATCCACCTCCAATTATCGTTTGGTGGATATCCGTGATCTGTTCAAAAGGATCCCATCGTGGTGCAGACATGGAGGATACTTGGCCAAAGTTGGTGGATTTGGCTTTTATCACTGTGAATTATAATTTGCTTGAGAATTTTGAAAGATTTTAATTGCCGAATTCTTGCTTCATTATCTGAAGTTTCCAACACTAAATTAGAGAAGGGAAACTCTCAACTTTTTTTTTGTGACAATGAATTTTGATGAAACATTCAAACACTATTTTCGAACATCATGATGTTAGCCAAAATTGTCTCCTTACTCCATCGTACTCACCTCCTATAGGGTTGGCATTACATCTTTGGTGGGATTTTCTCTTTTCTCGATCTTGATACTTTTTTGCACGAGTGCATGCGAGACCCGCCACTTTATGAGCTAAACACATTTCATTAAATACTATTAAATGTATTTATTTATAAAATAATTGTTCATTCAATTTCCTTTCTTAACAATGATTCATCTTCTTTTGTTTAAAATATGACTTTATTCTACAAGATAAAAGAAGCTTAAATATACCAGCTTTCATATTATTTTTTAAATCAAATGATTTCAATAGCATAAGTCTCAGATCTTAGATCTTAAATTTAGCTTTGGGATGAATTATCACTTGAATCAATTTTTTTTAAATTTGAGATAATCAACCTTCACAATTCCTTTTAACAACATATGTTGGGCTCTACCCTTGTGGGAGCTGCATTTACTTCACATGTAGTGCAATCATTTTGTACGCATTGCTCCAATTATTATTTTTTTATTCGTATCATTTTAGGCAACTCTGAATTTGCAAAAAATTACTGTTCCAATAGTGTCTCTATCTCAGGATGTATTCCCCTAGTGGGCACAACAATAATTCAGAAAGTCTCTAGCAAAAGGAGACCATGTGCCTAAATCATATTATTTTTTCCTTCGAAAATTAAATCAATTTTGTGTCTCCTTCTAAAATTAAAGAAATCTTGTGAGTGGCCCCAAGCCCCCAAAAGTGAGAGTCCATTTTCCCCTCGATCAAAAATTTAATTATCATCTGGTAATAATGTAATATATCTGCAAATACCATTTGTGGACATATGAGCATAACTAATTATTCTAATTTTACCATTCCTCATTTCAAGACTAGGGGTATGTTGAAAATATTTATGATGAAGTAATATATATTTTCTGTATTCATTTACTGTGATACTCTCATTTTTTGTATTAAGATTATGGCTACCACTATAGTGTATTTCATTATTCTTTATTTTTGTCTTCATCATATAAGACTTTGGACTTTTATAAACCATTATGTTTCTGCATTTCCAAAAATCCTCCTTTTGAAATAGTATCCCATTCACAAGTGTATCATTACCTATTTCTACCACATCAACTTGCCCCATATCAACAAAGAGACTTTGTTAAGCATTTATCATCTGATTTTTGAAATCAACTATATTACTATGCATATTTGACACTCCTATGATATCAATATTATGATATGAAGTATTATCCACCCTTTTTATTATCTCCTCTTGCAATGTGTATGCCTTTGTCTTAACATTATATAAGTAGTTTTCACAAATGGGCCCAACTTCCATAATGTCTAAGAATACTTCTTCCTTTTCAAACGATGGATTTGAAGATGTATACACATTTCTTTCAAATATATTAGAGATGAAGCAATCATCTTCTAAGAATTGGTCATATAATGGATTTAAAAAAATTTAAACTCACCTTCAGGTGTATAAATATCTTCTATGTACCATTCATAATACACACCCTTACTATCTGAAAAAAATTACTCCTCTAAGGCACATTCATATACTTTATTGCGGGTTACAATATGGTTTTTCGCTATTCGTTCAAATAAGGGGTATGAAAATTTTTTTATGATCATTTTCAAATTCACACACATCTCTCTTACTAGTTATTTTAGCATGACATTAATGTATCGATGAATCTACAATTTATTCACTTGCCACATAATCTACTTCAATGCTGGTGTATTCATTATCAACGTTATTTTCAATATTACAATCTCCTTCTAAAGTGTAAGGGTATTTTTCCACAAGCTTCATTTTATTCAAGCATGGAATGCTAGTAAAAGATAATTTCACTTGCACGTGTTTCCATTTAGTGTGTTACCTCATTATTCTTTTCAAAAGTGTTGTTTATATATTCAGGCATTATTTGTCCTTCATCAATAAGTACTCCCTTTGTACGTGGGTCACTATTTGAATCATATTGACCAATTATGACATCATCATGTGACTTCACCATAAATTTATTTTCATAAAAATTAACAAAATTAAATTATTCATTTAGTCTAGTTGGCTTCATATTTTTAGACCATGAATTTAAATCTAATCCCAAGTATTCATAAACACATTAGTCAAAATAGATTCATGTGGTTTGAAGTCATCTAGAATGACTTGATATGAAGCTATAATTCTTGCCAATAAGGCATACCTTGATGCATGTTTATGTCTCCTTATATCAAACAATGATTGTATACACCATGTGAGATCAATACGTACTGATGTATCAACACTTTTAGAAACCTACTTACAATATGGTTGAGACTCATTATCCTTGACAATATAAGGAAATAAACATAGAAACCGTCTTTGAGGTTCCTCCCATGATCAAATATTCTGCATAGGAACAACATTGAAGCAATAACTTGTGATGTTTGTCAAGGACCTTACAAATAATTTCATAAACACATCTTTTACATAAATTTAATAATTTGTTATGAATTTATAAAATAGTGTGAAATGTCTAATTGCTGATTCTCCTTTTGTTACATGGAATTTGGGCACATGCTCTTTAATTTCATGAGGGACATGATTTGGGTACCCTGGTTTGTTGATGAAGTTTATTGGCTTGTATTTCTCTGGGACAAACACTTTCCTTTTCCTTTGTGGATATGTCTAATAATATTTGTTGTATATAATGAATCCCTAAACACGAGGCTTCATAGGGATATGCTTATTGGTACATACAGAATGCCTAAGATTGTTGCAATTAATTCTTATTTTAATTAGGTTCCTTTAAAATAGAGTCACCACCTCTTTCAAAGAGGAATGAATAATTTATTTTTTCTTCTTCCAAGTTCTTTCTTATAGTAGAGTTCTTTGTGCAACAAACTCCACAAACTCTAGACTAGATAAAATAGTTTAACTCATGCAATGGTAACTGGAGATTCTATAGATGGTTCCCTAGTAGAGTTGCCAATTTGTTGGAGCTCAAAATAGCTCGCTTGTTGAACCTTAAGAATGTGCTAGCTTCTATTTTTAGGCTCAACACATGACTTTGACCAACTAATGGAATCAACCACAATGATTATAATCCCTTGCATTTTAGGTTCTATAGGACCTAGGTCGGTGTACATTTCAATTAAGAAGATTTAATCTTCCTTTAATCTGTCTTCTCTCTCTATCTCATAATGGAATGAACTTCTCAAAAAGATTAATTTAGCTTCTAGCCCTACTACTATCTCCTATTTATATAGAACTAGAATTAAAATAAAATGATGGTTTGATTGATGATGGATTGGAAATGACTAGTTCTTTATTTTTGGGTTATAGAGTCATAATGATTCTCTTGTTCCTTAAATATTTACAATTCTAACCACTTAGGACCATTCTTGTTAATACGTTACACAAAACAGAAAGCATGTGTTTATGTATTACATAAATGTGCACGTAAGTAAATCACCAAATCAAATTTCAACCTTACCCTCCTTGATCACAGTATCTATCTAAGAGAGTTTAACTATTCCTTGAAGAGGCTTAATCAAACTGAATACACAAAATTACCTTATGCTTTGATAAATTAGATGTATCCCTGATACACATATTTTTATGACAAAGAAAAAAAAAATTGCATACAATACTGATGATATCTTTTAATTAAATTAGTGAACAACTAAAGAAATTATTAGAACAAAATTAATTTTGCACATCCTCTTTTTGAAACCCTAAATATATAAGACACATTCTTATGAAATCTATTACAATGTTTTCTCTATGATAATATTCTATCTTCCCCCCTTATCTATTCGGTCTTGATTTCCCTTTTATAATGTTAAGGGAGCACTTTAGACCATTACATCATTTTGAAATAAAAAATTATTTAATTATCTTAACTTACAAAATATATACTTTGATCATTAATTTATATTTCTAAAATAAAATTCTAATATGACTTTATTCAATATATCACCTTCATTTCTTTTAGCTTATGTATGTAATGTTTTGCCTACTATATTTTGGTTTCCTTTGAGTAAATTATTCCCACTTTAACTCAATCTTATGAGTTCAAGAAAATATCTACTCTTATTGTCTAAAGTTTTTCACCCTTTCAAAATTAAGTGGAAATACTTGATTCATTTTTCATCACTTTGATGAAGTAATCCTCCTCCTCTATTTATCCGAAAGTATTTCACCTCACCTCTCATAAATTGTTTTCAACCTTCATAAACATATTTTCTCTATTCGTAATTTCCTTCATTAGTATGCATTTTCATCTAATTTATATCTTTTAGGTAACACAATTACCTACCGCAAATCTTTTATGCTCATTCAATCTCTTTGGTGTAAATGTTTCACTTCAGAGTGAAATTTTTTTCTATAATTGGTCCAATATTTGATTCATTTATTTTTCCTTCAATACAAAACCTTAAATGGGTCTTGATCGGAAAATAAATTTTCCATATCAATGTTATAGTCTTGATTAAGATGTCCTGTTGCATTTGCTTTATAACCATGAAGTTTATCTCACCAATTCATTCATTTGAGTAGAAACACTAACTGGCCATGATTATTGATTAGAGATAACACTTATCAAGTTATTTATAACAATATACATTCCCAAAGAGACATTTTAAAGCCTTCAAATAATGAATTTGTTTATTGATTAAGACTTATAATATACATTTTTTACTTCACCACCATGAAAAATAAAAAAAAAACCATGGGCGCTTCCCATTGATTCTAGAAAATAAATTTCAAAAGAAATAGTGCATGGACTACATGCAAATGGCATTTTCTTGAAAACTTAAAACCTTTTTTAATTTTTGCATTTTATCCACTGAAGGTATTCCATGAAGCCACAAAACAATCACATGTCATATATATACTTTCCATATTTTGTACTCATGTCTACTATGATTACTGCAACTACAAAATTTGACAAAATTCCAGTGTTACCTATGTATTTTGATGGATGTCCATACCCGATTCCAATGTTGCCGTTTTGGCATAGGCGGTAGGGTGCAGACAAAAGTTGTTAGGTTTCAGATTTTCACCAACCGATATATATTTTTTCTTAAAAATTTGTAATCCATATTTAATGAATCCATTTTGCGATCATGCCGCCACCATTACATTCCATGCAATGATATCTTTTTAGGGCATTTTGTCAAAAAGTCCTCTTATGATTTATGTGATTCCATAGTTTGTATTCATTTTGTACATAGGCTGGGGCGATGTTGCTAAGGTTGTGGGAATTAGCTTTACACCCGGAAATTAGTATTATGGTTATTAAATACCACCTCGATGCGTTATTAAATAGTTTTTATGCATTACTGGCTTTCCCATTCCACATACGTATCTTCCAAACTGGTTGCAACAATAACATTTGAGAGTCCCTTTTATCTATGATGGAAATTTGTATTTGATTCAAAGATTTAATATTTCATATTCATCTGCCAAGGAGATCGCGATGACAATATTTGACAACAATCCTCTATTCTCATTGTTCCAAAACTGATGTTTCGGTACAGGCAAAAAAAATGGTGGAAACGGCTGTGGATCTGGTTTTACACCAACTGATTTCGTTTAGTTGAAAGTTTATATTTCCTTTTAAACCAATTTATACTGTGCATAATGTACACTCACTTCACGCCATGAGACTATAATTCTTCGAAAGATTTTAATCACACCGAATTCTTGCTTCATTGTCTGAAGTTTCCAACCCTAAAACAGATAAGGGCAACCCTCCACTTTTTCATTGTGAGAATGGATTTCGATGAAAATGGGCTCCTTACTCAATCGTACTCACCTCCCATCGGGTTGGCATTACATCACTGGTGGGATTTTCTCCTTTCTCGATCTGAAACTTTTTTTGCTTGAGGCCATGCGAGAGTCGCCACTTTATGAGCCAAAAACATTTCATTAAATACCATCAAATGTATATATTTATAAAATAAGTCTTCTTAGATTAATAAAGCTAGTTTATGTAAATATCATTTTAGAATATTATTGAATAATGTCAGTTCTTATTTTATCAATCAATGCCCTTTCTTAACAATGATTCATCTTCTTTTGTAGTTTCCTAACAATGATGGCATTTTTCAGGAATGATATTAGTAGTTCAAATATTTTAATATCGAGGTCTCTTTGGCTAGTTCACTTGAGGTCTTATTTTTAGCCTTTAGCTTTTGTGTTGTTAGTCTTTTGCCTTTTGTCTTTGTTTGCCTTTGTTTGCCTTTGTTTTTCTTTGCTTTCCCTTTTCCTTTTTTGTCTTTTTTGTGTGCCCATGCATGTATTTGAGTGAGTTAAGATCCTAACATTCAAGGCTTAGTTCCTCAAAATTAGTGGTATCTTATACTCCCTATGATTATGCTCCTTTCTTCCATCTCCTTTATATCTGTTTGATCTTCTCTGCCATGATTATTTGCATAGGTTAATTCTCTCATTAAAGTGACAGATAGATCTATCATAGTAAATTGTTACTAACCCAATTTACACCTCATGTTTGTGCCCCTAGTTTATTATGTCTCCTCCTCATCTCCTATTTGAGTCCATAGTGCCTTAACTCTAGTTTTGATGCCCTATACACCTACCAAATGACCCCTGGGAGGGGTATCCCCGCCTGTGGGTATTAATTTTAGTCCATAATTAAGGAGCACTAGGGTAGTGTCACTTTGGTCTTGGAATATAGAACCCAATGCCCTGGACCCCCTCAATGGGATCCAATTTTGAAGGAAGGGATGAGACCTATCTCTCCAATGGGAAATTAATTTGGTGACTCTATATGACCATTAGAGGTCAATATAATTGGTAAATTGACCTAGTATCTCATATATAAATATATAAATCAATTTATTTTGATCCTAAGACAAATTCATTTAAGTAATCAGATATTTTGAGAGGTCTTCAAGGTTACATATTCTTCATTTATGCATTATTTAACATCATTAGATCATTCATATGAAATAATGTGTGCATAATTAGGGTTTTTTCATATTCATGTCATTCGATAGAACATATGTGATCACATTCAAGATGCAAAGCATAATTATTAGTCATTGCATATTTGAGGTATATCCTTCCATTGCTTATTTCAGTATTTTCAATATTTCATTTAAGGTTAGTTCCTAAACTATGGTTTGACTCTGGGAAACCTCTATTCCCAACCTATTTTCCTTTCTTTCTATGTGTAGGAAGAAGGTGTTGGTGCTCAAATAAATAGATTGGAAAAGTTCTAAGGTAATGCCAACACCTATCTTAAAACCCTCCAATTGATTTAGACAACTAATAGAGTGAAGCTTTCAAGGTTGCTAACTCCCTCACTTTAGACTCCGTAGGACCTAGGTAGGTGTACCTACTTACCAAGTAATCTTCTTACTTGGTGTTTTTTATAGAAGATTTCACACTGTCTCTTATATTTCTAATTTATCTCAAAGTGGCATATATCTTTGGGATAAATTATCTTGTTATTCTAGTTACTCTAACCTTTTCTTAATTCTTCTTGCTCTAATTTTATTACTTCTTATTCATACTCTTTACCTCTATCTCCCACTTACATGAAATTGAAATTGAAAAGTAAATAATAATTGAATTGAAATTATATATATTATGCCAGTTCCTTATTTCTTTTGGGAAATAGAGTCATTCACTTGCAAACCCTATATATAATGCTGAAAGACAATTTTTAAATCCTCCCTTGGATGGACCTGCCAACTACCCAACCTCCAATGCTATATAACTATATGATTTTCTTCACGGTTAGTTTAATTGAATTTAACTATCCTTTTGAAAGACCAATTAAAGAAGACATAAAAGGAAAAATGATTCTCAGATGTATCTTGATGTTCCAACCATGCAACATCACATAATTTCTTCACATGGAGTCTTATAGCAAAAATTATCAACCATAGATAATAGTAACAGAGAACTGATTTGAAAATGAAAGAATCCACAACACATTTGCAAATAAGATTACTAGCTTTGTATTGCTTAAAAAATTTGTATTACATCTTGTCTATATTGTAAAATCTCTATATTCCTTATTCTAATTCTCCCCTCTCATCTATATTTTTTAACCACTTATATATGTGGGTCAATGGGCACCATACCCCTTTTAGGATGAAAACTCACCTTTTTACATTAAAATTAACAAAATGCTTTGAATTTAATATATAAACTAGTTAGTCAATAGCCTTTGTTTAAGATATCTTTCAGGTTTTCTTTTGGTAGGAAGCCTTAAACGTCACTTATGAATTGGAAAATTTTTAAGGTGGCAGGAAACATCCTCTTCTAGAATGGGTCTTCATAAGATTTTATATTTTCATTCCCAGTCGACATCATCTTTCATGCATGTCAAAATAATAGGCTTTTCATCCTTCTTATGGTCCTTTGTATGGTCCACAACCAAAAGAACATTTTAAAGACCTGATATTTTTACTAGAGCTTGGAAACTTGATTTTCAGAAATGGGTATTTCCTATATTTTCATGTTTCATTCATTTTAATTTTATGTTCATATCATCTTTTCTAAAGATAAAAAACACTAGTCTTTCATGGGGTCCACTGGAATTAATTTACTCATATCCTCCTTTACTCAAGGTGCTCAAATAAGTCATCATCCATTATGTGTCATTTCCATAAAGTGAACACCATTTTTTATAGTAGAGTGCTTGAAATTATTTAAAAATTTCAAGCCCCAACAATGGCTCTATCTGGGGATGTATACCCCTTGTGGGGATAGCAAGAATTTAGATCTCTAGTAGAGTAGACCATGTGCCTTATTCATTAACCTGATTTGGTGGCCTCAAGAACCAAAAGTGAAAATATATTTTTCCCTCTATCAAATACTTTATTTTGGTCACGTACTAACATTACATTTTCAAAAACACCATGCTTATTCATCTTGGTACTATCCCATTCAGCCATGCCATTTATTATTTCTAAAATATTTCTCAATTCTTGATGCAATAGTGATGTTATAGTGTGTTCATTTGGTGCAGGTGATTGTATCTTAGTATTACATGTATTATTTGAAAATGTTTATTCCTCATCATATAAAGAATTTGAGAATATATGAAAATCCTTTTCACACATACCATGGCAATAGGGAATATGATTTTCCTCTATCACTTCATCAGATAAGGGGTTCAAAAATATTTGAAAGCCATTTCCAAATTTATATACCTCTTCATTATCAATTGTATCATCATGATACTAAGGTATGGATTCACTTTCCTCATGACTGGTACAATATTCTTCATCAATGTTAGCAACAATTTCTTTAGTTTCCAACCCACAATTGTGAATATTATCGATTGCTTCCTCATCGATTGGACCTTCCAAAGGGATAAGTGATTCTCTTATATATTCTTCTTTATTTGCATCTCTTAGGTTGATGTTACTAATCTCACGCACATCATGTAGTGCCCTATAGACCTCCATAGCAATCGAACATGTTAATTGTAAATTATCAGGTCCATGTTCCCTCATGAGTAATTCCGCATGCATAGACATATTAGGCCTTAGATCATCAGGTATTTGGAAATAAGTTACCATCATCCTACCCATTAATCCTTTTATAGATTCACCTTCCTTTCTCCTTATGTTGAGCAATGCATTAACATGTGCTACGGGATCAATATAATGATCTATTTGAATATGATTATAGAATGTACAACATTGTGAAGAATGGATTGATGGCAGATATATTTTCTTCAATGATGCCATAGAATTCCTCTACGAACAACAACCCAAAAATATTCTCGACAACATCTTCCAAAGTCATCATGAACAATTTCATGATCAATTCCTCTGTACAAATTTGAATATTTTCAATAAACTAGTAGAATGCTTTAAGGTGTTGAATTGCTGATTCACTTTCCTATCTATGGAACCTTAGCATATGAGTTTTAAGGTCATATGGAAGTTTGTCTATGCATTCAGGAACATTACTGAAATATAATGGATAGAATTTTTCAGGAACATATTTTTCCTTTAAAAGTTTTGGCTGCCACTTTTCATGTGTATACTGTATCCCTAAACATAAAGATTCATAAGAATATGGATACCGATACATTTTGGATTGATATTATTTCAACAACTAATCTTTTATTCATTAATTATAGATAGAGTCACCACCTCTTTCACAAAGGACAAAATTCTTTTCTTTCTTCTGAGTCCTTTCCCACAAAAGAGTTCTTTCTTTGTTTGTTCTCCCCAACAGAGTCACCAATCTGTTGGTGTTCAAATCAACATATTGGAAAAGTTGTAACGTAATACCAACTCTGATCTTCAAACTCTCCAATTGATTTGGAAAACAAATAGAGTGAAACTTTCAAGGTTGCTGACTCCCTCACTTCAGACTCTACAGGACCTAGGCGAGTGTACCTACTCACCAATTGATCTTCTTACTTCGTTATTTTTATAGCAAATTTCACACTGTATCTTCTATTTCTAATTTATCTCAAAGTGGCATATATCTTTGGGATAAATTATCTTGTTATTCTGGTTACTCTAACTTTTTCTTAATTCTTCTTGCTCTAATTTGATTACTTATTATTCTTACTCTTTAACTCTATCTCCCACTTACATGAAACCGAAATTGAAAATTAAATAATGATTGAATTGAAATTATATATAATATCTTATTGCCTTATTTCTTTTGGGTAATAGATTCATTCACTTGCAAACCCTATGTATAACTCTGAAAGACAATATTTAAATCCTCCCTTGGATGGATATGTCAACTATCCAACCTCCAATGCTATATAACTAGATGATATTCTTCATAGTTTGTTTAATTAAATCTAACTTTCCTTTTGAAAGACCAATTAGAGAAGACACAACAACCAAAATATTTCTCAAATGTATCTTGACGATCCAACCATGCATCATCACATAATTCCTTGACACAGAGATTTAGAGTAGCAATTATGAAACCATAAATAATAATAACAAAGAATTGATTTGAAAATGAAAGAATCCACAACACATTTGCAAATAAGATAGTTGGCTCTGTATTGCTTGAAAATATATATTACATCTTATTTGTGTTCTCAAATCTATGTATTCCTAATTCTAATTCTCACCTCTCATATTTATTTTTTGACCACTTATATATGTGATTGAATTGTCACTATACACCTTTTGGGATGAAAAGTCACTACTTTACATTAAAATTAAAAAAATCCTTTGAAATTAATATATAAACTAGGTAGTCAATAACCTTTCTTTAAACTATCTTCTGGGTTTTCTTTTGGTCGGCAACCTTATACTTCAGTTACTTCAGTTTATATTTTAATATTGTTTCATCCTAGTCAACAACTTCTTTCATGCAAGTCAAAATAATAGGTGTTTTCAGCCTTCTTACGGTCTACTGTATAGTCTATAGACAAAAACACATTGTAAAGACCTAATATTTTTTCTGGAGCTTTGAAACTTGAATTTTTGAAATGGGTATTTCTTATATTTACATGTTTAATTCATTTTAATTCTCTGTGCATATAATATTTTCCACAAATAAAAAATAGTAGTCTTTCATGGGGTCCATTGGAATTAATTTACTCATATCCTCCTTTACTCTAGGTTATCAAATCATTTATCATCCATTATGTGTCACTTCCATGAAGTGAACACCATCTCTAATAGTAGAGTGTTTGAAATTATTTGAAAATTTCAAGCCCCAAGAGAAGGTACAAAATTGTGATCTTTAGAAACAACTTTATTTATAGTGACTAAGAGATCCCTCATCGGAGTGTGAAAAGTACAGAGGATTAGAGTGACAGCCATCTTAGCTATGAAACATCAGGAGCTTCTTCTAAGAATAGGTTTGAATACTGTTATAATCATTAGATCCAAGTTAATGGTTTTATTCAATGACTGTAGTTCATTGTTTCGACTTATTTATCTTCATTTAAACACATTTACCCTAATTCCATCAAATTTAATTCACCTCAAGAGAAAGAAGAGACACATTCAATACACCTAGAAAATTTTATTATAATCTAGATCTAGAAGGTTTAGATCTATCAAATTCCTAGCTTTATCTAATGTAATGCCCCCTAAGAAAAATTAGTGCTTTACTACATCTAGCGGTGGACACCCTAATTTTCTCCATCACACAAATATATAAATGAAGTAAGCCCCACAAAGTTTTCGATAGTTAGGAAAAAAATGTCATTAAGAAATTTAAACATTTAACACCATCCCTTAACTTTTCGCAAATTTAGATAACATAAATAAATCTCGCATTTCTATAATGGATATCTTAGAATAAGATACATTGTTGGAGCTCTAGGCATGTATAAAAGGGTAATATTTACTTGTAGAAAAATGGCATACCAATCCATGATTATATCATAATATATTGTATTTAAATATCAAATATTATCTCATACGTCCAAGTGTGTAAGGGTAGTTGAATACCTTTTTAGATTATTTTTTAGTACAAAATAAGAAGGGAAAAATATTTATAAAATCTATGTGGACTTTGAATTTAAATTCCTATACTTATTTTTTTCTATGTCTCTCGAGTCATGTATTAAAAGTCCAAATTGTTGTATGCAAGATCCCCATTCATGTAACATGAGCATAATTTGGCACTTGTATTACATTAATGAAAAACACAAATATAATGTACATATGATTAATGTGGGCATGGATGTTAACATAATTTTATTCTACAAGATTTTATTTTTTTGCTGAACAAAAACTAATATTACATTAGATTTATTGAATGGTCAAATCATAGTTTGTATCACTTTAGCAATATGAAATTTCATGCAACATCAAATGTACATATTGGTCAAATCTTCAGAGTTAGTAAACTTTCATTATTATTCTTATCATACGACCCTAACCTTTCACTATTCTTTTCTTCTATCTTCATTTCAGTCATCACCATATGGTCAGATCATAGTTTGAATAATATCTATCATCTACTCTTTTGTTTCTATCATCTCTCCTATAATTATGTTTTCTCTTGTTATCATAAATTGATCTTTTTGGCATTGCATGAAGATTGCATTGATGAAGTATAATGTTGTCCTTGATGTCAATAAGAAATAGGTAATGAAGAAGTATTGCAACCAATAATGATGTAGTAAATAAACCAATAGTAAAGAAATGAAGGCAAACTAGTATTATTATTGAACCAGAGTGATCAACCAGTAACCCTACCTCGTTGATAAGTAGAACCCTAACCGATGGAGCTTGAAGTATCAATTATGATGATCTATGACTGAATGGTGATCGGATATCAAGATGCCACATATGCATATTGCACGTGATAAGTTTTGAAGTGGATTTGGTGCATAGATATAATCGTTTATCTTTGGAATGATCAACTACTTAGCATGGAGTGACTAACATGTGATGAGCTACATGATCCAATGTGTGGTGATCCAGGTGCGATTAAAATTGTCATGAACAATGTGTAGTTGATTGATATGTAATATAATGATCAATATTGAATTGGTATGTTTGTAATCACTATGAGAATTATAGGTTTTGTGTTATGTTACAGACCTATTGTATTTGTTTTTAAGGTCACTGAATTGTTTATATTTGTGTTGGAAAATTTGGTTAAGTGTGATTGTTGCCAAACCGGAAAGTGTGTCTACAAAATGTTGTGTTTTTAGAAAGGAGAAGAAAAGTATTTTTTTAAGCAAAGTAGTGCTATTACCAGATCAACAAAGAACCTATTGTTCTCTAACCATTAAAATAGTCAAATCCCCTAACCAGGTAAGCTTTAATAGGATTCTTGGTGAAATCCTTTAACAAGGTGATCCATTAGCTTGGATTTGAAATCCTCGACCAAGGTTACCTTTAACAGGGTATTACATTTAACAGAGTATTATAGTCAATTCCTTAATTGGGTGGTCGTTAACTAGATATGTTATTAAGACAATATTTTTGTAAAAACTTCTAACAAGGCTTGGCTCCTAATAGGGAAAACTTCATAAGAGTTGAGAATAATTGTGGGTATTCATCCCCATTATGGTTTTTCCCATTTGGTTTTCCATGTGAAAAATCATTGTGTCAAGGGGTAATGATTTTGTGATGTGTTTTTTATATGGTTGATTTTAATGATTGGTAAATCCACTTAGATATGTTTAGGTGACTGGAATGATTTGAAATGAGTTATTATTGATATTAGTGAAGTGATTCAATATTTTGGTTAAATGGTATTTCAATTTCAGATCGGTTGCATTGTATCATTGATGTTTTGGTCAACTAGTAGAGTTTGACAGTGCAGTTGCAGTTTTTTATATAGTGACTAAACCAGTTAGTTTAGTGATTGGATTCTGAGTTTGAATTATATTTGGTGAAATTTTAGTATATTTTCTATCTACTGATTCACTCCCCACTCTCATTTTTTGACTGGATCCATATAAATTCATCATATTATCAGATCTTTTATAGTTATCCTCTTTGAAACTAGATATAGAAGTATAAAAAAAATTCTTGAACAATTAAGATATTTAAACGACTCATTCTTCTTACAAGGTTTTCATCTACTCTAGTCATTTCATTGGCATTTCTTATTTCTTGTTCATCTTCAATCTTCTTAGTAACTTTGAATGCTTCTTCCTTCCCCCTGCACTACTCATGAATTTGTATAATCTCAAAAGCAAAGAGAGATCCATAGTGCTGATCTAAAGTATATTTATACATATCATGACTTCCTTCAATGGAAAATCTTTTAGGCTTATAGATTTTAGGCAATGTTCTCATCACTTTTCCCACAACGTCAATTTTTTCCATTGTTCCACCCTTTAATTGCATTGAGTATCTCATTCACTTGGTGCATGTAACTTTCAACTCTCTCTTTATAAGACATCCTTAGTGTCTCAAATTTGTACTATAGATTCTAAAATTTTACTTAATTGGTCTTCTCATCTCATAAATGTTGCTCAATTTTTCCCAGATTTGCTTTGCACTTTTACTTCCATTGATTTTAAAAAACTCAGAGTCACTCAAACTACTAAAAAGTATATTTCTTACTTTTATGATTCTTGACATCAACCAAAGTAGTAGGACCACCATATGGAGTAGTATTATAACTAGACTTCAAAATGTCCCATATTCCAAGCAGTGGAGAATTCTAATGATATTCCATCAATGAATTCTACGTAGATTAATTTGTATTATCAAATCTTGTAACCTTCAAATAGATGTCTACAATCTTAGACTTATTTGAATAGGTTAAGCTTATCTCAAAGGAACCTTTCTTTGATACCAATTGTTGAACATACCACATGACTAAGGGGGAGAAGTGAATCAATATAGACCTTAAAACATATTATACCCTTTTAAACTTAAAACCACAATGATCTTATCTCTTCAATTATAAAACATAAAAGAACAAAGCACAACACTCACAAGAACACCATATTTTTATGGAAAACCGATGGACAGAAAAACCATTATGAAAATCATACTCACAATATCAATATTAAATTACAAAGTTCTAGGCTCAAGGCTATGGAGCTCATTGCACTTGATTGGACTTGAAAAACTAAGACATAGAACCTTAGGGAAAAATACAAAGATCTACACAAGCTACCTAAGGACTCACTATCTTTTAACATGTATAGGGAATAATAAATTATAATGAACAAGATGTCCTTTTCATGAAACTATCCTTGAACCATTGTACTAAGAAAAATATATCATGACAAATACCTCCAACTTCATTGAATGTCTTAGCATACTATCGAACTAAAGATATGATCATCAAATCTCATCACCAACTGAAATTTGTGTTTCTACTACTTGCACATCATTTACATCCAATTCAACATAATCAAAACTCTAAATCACCCATATACACTTCCATTCATACAAGGTTATACATTGAAACCCTCAATTGGTCTTCCAAAGATAAAATATACATAAATAACATAGGGTCATCCACCTAAACTAAAATTACACAGTGTGGCCCACTCCGAGAGATAAAAAGGACCCAAAAATATCTTAACACATCTTCCTAAGTTATTTCCAATGAATTACATATTCTACAACTTGCTTGTAAGTCAACATCAAATACAATATGTAGAAAAACAATGAGGCATGTTGACAAGTTTGTCAAAAAATATCACCCCATGCAAAATAGTCATTGGGCATCTACATACACTACTGTGAGACCCTTCTCAACATTCTAACTCAACCTCCAATATTTGGATGAACAGATCTTGATCCAAATAAAACAAATCATCTGAGTTAGCTAGAGACACTAGAAATATGAAATGGAACATTAGTTCACTTGTCCAAGAAACCAACACTAGAAATGTGAAATGGAAAACTACACCAACTATATGAATATGTCCACCAAGTTGTAACACTTGAATCAACATAATAGAGAAATGAAAGTATTCTTTGGACTAGTCCTAATAGACAACCTCACTATCAACCAATTGCCACAATCGACTTCATCGACTAAGCAACTGAGAACCTAAAACATAATAGTTAAACATCCATAGAATGTAGACATTATATCTAGAACCATAGGCCAACAAAATGAAGAATATTTACATATATCTACATAACCACATTCTTCCATAAAGACATTTAAATAGTCTTTCTTAAATATTATAACTTTCACTACAATAGGCTTTTGGAAACACCCGATACTTAATATCTCCATCAAACAATATAACAACATCTGAACAATTATTTTTGGAGCATCTACAACATCCACACAACTAAACAACTGCAACTTTTTCATAGTGGCATCAATGACAACATGAAATAAGTTGACATCAATAACAACAAGTTTGACATTAAAGACAATACAACCCAAGTTTTCAACACCCCAACAAAAGATACATTTTCCCAATTATATTTGATAAATATTGAGTTTTTGAAGCAAAATATTTCCAACTTAAATTGTGTCTAAACACTCTCATCTCCTAAAACAAGTTAAAACAATGAAATGAAACTAATGATTTATTACAAACCACATATTTGACACAAAGATTTTGTCCAACCTTTCTGCAATCTAGGAGAACCCCTTTCTTTTGTTGTTCCAAGTAAACTTACCATTCATAGGAATACAATCATATAGGCCAGTTTGGTTTACAAAGATTTTAATATCCTCCATAAATCTAGGAGGAATAATGCCTCTCGACATCTTAGATTCATAGAGGCCAACATTGAAATCCCCCTAGGAGAGCTGGAACAATTTTCAAGTGGCCGACAGAAGGGCTTATGAAGTCCCATGGTTGCTTTTTAAAAATGCTTCTATCGGGCCCATTCATGATTTTCATCTCCATCTTCTGGTGTGAACCCAAAGTATTTCCCAGTCTCTCAAGGCTCGACACCTCTCTATGCTCATACAATAAGCTAGGCAACCCAATCTATAATGGACACACGGGATATGGTTCTAAACCACACACAAGATTCAGTGACCAGGGTGAAATTGGAAAGAGTGAATCCTCAAGGAAGAAGAACCATGGCTGAATATATTTGTTTCTAGCCATTTCGTTATCAAATATAAGAACTGAGGCATTCAACAAAATGATAGGAACCTCTAAAATTTCATCTCGTTCTTCTAGCACATTATCTTAAAAATAGGAGATATCAACGTTAGCAGACGACGCCTAAATGATTGTCGCCCTCTGCTGCAATTCCAGATTTCTTAAGGCCATTTGAGAGTCGGAATGATCCAAAACTAGCATAGGTTGGGATTTATTTCTCCATACTTTCCGACCACAAGGATTTTTCGCCCAGCACCAAGATTGTTCCCACCACTCTCATTCTTTACGTTCTTGATACCTTTTCTGTCATTGTCAAAGAATTCCATTTAGGAAATTTATTACCACATTGAACTCCTAGGGATATATGATTGGGGGATGACAGCCAGCGTGGCCTTGGTGCAGAGCCAACAGCTCCTAGGGCCTGCGGTTCATAACGCCACATGGTTTTTTTTTTAATCAAACCTTTGCTGACGTCGGCGCTCATAGCGAGGGTCTAGAACCAGTCCATGCTAAGGCTTCCTGCGTCTGCCAACAAAGTTTCTTGGAGACAATGCCATCATTGGAAAATTGTTGATTGATCTTACGTTATATCTTTCTTGTTCGACCACTTGTGCCATACTTTCCATTTAAAGTCATTTATTCGTCTTAACTTGCTATCATATTTTACATTATATAGTTGGCATCACATGCAATTTTGTTGTGACGTTCTTAGTGATCTTTTTTGAGATGCATCATGAATTTCTTTTATATACATTGTTGCAGCTTTACATGTCATCTTCAAGGCAATAGAATTCAATCTTACTTGAACTAACATGCCATCAAAAGTAGCTTCATCACTATTTTCCCACATGAGATTAAATATTATTTTCCTCAAATCTTATCTATTCTAAATGTTTTCTATACATATGGTTTCAGATTTATATATGATCATTAGACAACACATTAATAATGACAAACATTGCTATATATGATTCCATAATCTTATCCTTACACTCTTATTACATTTATTTTTATTTTACTATTTTTATGCTTCCTACAATTCGTATTATCCTATAGATACAATTAACTATAGATAACATATTTTTCATTAATACATTGAAGAAAATGCAAATAGTTATATGTATTTGTAAATATCCAATTTTAAGTCCATTTAAGAACATGCACAATAAAACATATTCACTAACACTTCATCTTGTGTAATCCATTGCTTATGGGGATCCCATAAAAGACATTCAACTTTAAGTATCTTATATATTTTGGAATTCAAACACTATTTGCAGTAAAGATAAAATTTAATTGTGAAATTCACTCAGCCAACCATTTTCCACTTCACATTACTATTTATTTGAGAACATTTTCATTGATACATGGACATTGAAATATTAAACTCACACTTTTCCCTAAATATGTAGTGGTTACTATTTATTTGAGACCATTTTCATACTGGTGTAAGATTGAGATCACAATCTGTTGTTTTCACGTCTTGCCTCATCTAGAAGTAAACTATAACTTGCATACATACATTTCGAATTCAGCGTACGTTCTTTTGTGTTGCGAATTGATTCTTTCCACAAGGCCACCATATGTAGGTGCACTCAAATGGCAATACCGATAATAAATTATCAGCATAAATAGGTGGTGATTTCAATTTAATTATTGCACTAGCAATTTGTGGATCAACTTCATCCAGCAAAAATTTTCTCACCAATCTTCTGTTTCCATCATATACATTGATTCCTCCTCGATCAACCATCACAATCCATCCACTGTTGTTAACTGAAATAAGCATAATTTCTCTTGGAAACCATATATCCACTCGACACCACCTGTTGGAGTTTATATTATCTTCTCCATTTTGTAATTTCCACATAAACCCGTACTCCCTGTCAACCAACATCAGCTCACCAACATCACTCCCAGCTAAAGCCCAATACATATAAGGAGTATTTTTAAATGCACTGTCTGAATATCTGTAAATTGCGTCATGTGGGGGTGGAATTTTTGTCCAACGAAAATCTGAAAGGTTATATTCTAGAACCCCACCCTCACATGATACTTGATCCAACCAGTAAAATCTTCCTCTGTAGTGAACACCGCGCCCTGAAATCAGAAATTGAAAATCATCTACATCCATTGGGCTCCAGCAGTCAGATGATGAATAATAGAGTCTTATCGATCCTGAGATTGAACCGATCATGATAATAAATTGGTCAGAGGAAGAATCGAACGCAAATTCAAAATATCTGCCGAACATGCAAAAGTGATAGAGGCGTTTTGAAGTTCCCCTGTTTCTTTCCTCGCAAATAAAAAGGCCGAAATGGTTGAACACAATGGAAGTGTTGCATGCGAAGGGGTTTTGAAGTTCCCCTGTTTCTATTCGATACGAATCATCACTAATTTTGTAAAACTCTCCACTTCCTTCCATTACCCATGTGTGTGCCTTACCAGTATTCAGAACAAAGCATTGAAATAAGAAGGCAGATGTGTAAGAAAGATGTATGTTTGGATATATTCTCCGCATTGCAGCATATGAAGACAACATATTATTCCATTCTTTCCACACAGTCCTCAATCTCACAAGGCTTCTTCGTGGGAGCAGCCTTACTAGGATAATTAACGCAATTTGATCGCGAATACTTTGCCAAACTCCTATTTCCATCTCCATTTTTTCAATTTAGCTATGCAAAAACGCTAGTTCTACGTGTTTTCCTAATTAGCCCAAGCCGTCTTTAAATAGATGTTGATCAACATTCGGTGTGACGTTTCAATGTGAGGTTTTTCCTTCTTTTCGATCAAATGTAGGAGGCTGGCTGAGTATTTTTTTGGAAAAGAGAATATACAATCCTTATACGTAAATAGAAGAAAAAAATGTTAAAAGTTAAAATTATAAAATTAAGATGCTTTTAAGGTTTTAAAAGGTCTATTGAAGATGCGTGAATCTAAATCAGATTCTCAATTTATTTTATGTATAGTTTGTGATCTAATTTGTGCTACTTAGTGCACATTGAAAAATCAAGTGGATTGTTTTCTTGGTTACCACTTTGGGATGCCATTTCTGATTTTTGTGATTTAATTAAAATAATAAATTTGATTTATTGATGGTTTTATATTACATTGACATTTGTTTATTGATTTTATTAGATTTTGCACCTTGTTAGCAAGAGGCAGAGGACTGAAATATAGATTTGAGTATAAAGGCAAACAAATAGTAACAGAAACAAAGTCAACCATGAGCAGAAAACAATATTTATATTTATATTTCCAAATCATTCAAAAACAATTTGATAATATATAGCTGTCATTCATTGTATGCTCAGAAATATTTTTGTAAAATAGAGTGCCTTGCTCAGGGTGCAACAACACACAATGTTTTGTCCCCCTCTCGCTGTTTCCTCTTTTTTCTCACACTTGTACAAAAACTGCCCCTTGTTTTTCTTTTTCTATTGTTGCTATAACTACCTAGTTTTTCTAGATTTTTCTTTTTCATACATACCTTAAAAAAAAAATTGCCTTGCTCTATATTCGAATAATCAAGGACAAAAACAATGAAAAGCATTAAATATAGTATCTACAAGACAGATTTGGGAAGAAGTTTGAATTTCTGAACTATCCTATTGAGTGAATGAGAAGGCCTAGACATGGTATGGTTGAATAGATAGAATGGACAATAGTCAGTCTACGAAGGAGTAGGTGGCCAGTCGGGGATTAATTTCAACACACCTGGTACTAAAAACCTCTAATAAGATCTTCAATATTTAGTGTATTATTTTTCATTATGTTTTGTAGGCTTTTCTATCTATTCATATCCTCTTGAAAAGAGTTGGTATGTTGAGATGTGCTATGAGGCAAGACTACTACAGGGTTCAATTATTTAAGTTTATTAATGAATATGAATATTTTACTATTTACTTTCATTATCTCACTATTTTTTTTATCAATCCTTTAACTTAAGAAACTTATCGTAGTCATTTCATTGTCTTAGATATTTATTAACTACACTAGCAAAATAAATTATGAAGCAATTTTTATGGTTGATAGATTTTCCATTTATTTAATAATACATTTTCTAACCAAATTTTATAGATCTTCATGTACTTTTGGCATAAGATGTTTAAGAGAAATAGTCCACCTGGTTAATGTGTCAATAACTAGGTTGGATTCAAGCTTTGAAAATCTTTGTTGGCTCTATTTTTTATAAAAACATCACCTTCTTCATTTCTCCATTTGATGGTGTCCAACTCAATAGTGGAGGATATATACTATCATAGTAGTCAAAAGAAATCACCATTCTCATGAATTTTATTCCCTCATTTGGTGGTTTATTCTTGAAATTTGCCTCAAACATTATCAACTTTCTTTGAAGTTTATTTAACTATTCAAGTATAATCTCCATAATTCTATTCTACTTCTATATGCTCTTTGGGCTCAAATTTTAATCTAAATATAAATTTTTTGACTAATTTATATTAATAAACAAAGAGTGAAAAAAAATTCACAATATTTTATTCTTTCATTTTTTATTTATTTATTCCTTACTTTAGGAGAGTCGACATTATTAGAGTAGTAGGAGTTATATATATGATCCTCTAAAAATTCACTAATGATTAAATAATTTTCCTACTTCAAATTATTTTTTAAAGCAACAAATATTCAATACCTTTTGTGTTGTTAGACCTAATCAAGGTATATGATTACTAAATATAATCCTTTCCCAAATAAATTGATTAACTATTCAAGATTATTCAAATATGGGATTGTTGAGTTTGTATGGGGAAGGTGGGAAAGTTGTTCCTATACGCAATATGACTAATGGTAAAATATGTTGTGATCAAACTTTGAAGTTTAATGTACTTGGTGACCTAGGCTTGAGAAGAGCTCTCTCCTCAACTTTTCTTCTTAGTAGATCAATCTTTGTCAAATTTTTAATTGGTTGATATACTCCTTATAGAAATTGTGGTTACCATGTGTTTTCATTGATATCAACCTATTATTTAATATTATTTCTAATCAATAAATAAGTTGAAGACTTCTACTAATGTGTTCTATCTTAGCTTTTGAAGCTCGTGATTGAATGTCAAAATGTATTGATCTAAAGTTTATAGCTCGATCTCAAAGGTGTGGATCTAAAGTTGATGGTTGGATGTCACAATATGTTTCAATCTAAAGTTTATGTTGGATGTCAAATGTACATATATTGATATGTTCTAAATTGGAAGATAAGGTTTGCGGGTATTTTTAAGGTATGAAAGTTGTCACACATTTCTGGAAGAATGTACCATATTTATCTACATCTGAACATATAATTCATCATTTGGAAATAAGATGGAGGAATGTGTGAAGTATCTATGTGTCTCTCCTAATATCACAAGTGATAAGGGAAAATTTTCGGGGGATGTCAATGTAAAGTTGGTACTATCACATGATGGAATGGATCAGAAGGATTGGGATATTTGTGCACATTGTCTATATATTTCGTGTCAAAATATTTGTGTTGAGAGTGGTTGTCGTTGCACCAAAAGATCGACCTATCAATTCTCAATGCAACCACTAGACTTATAGTTACCATGGGAGGTGGTTAAGCAATGTCACAAACACACTGATTTTGTTGAACAGAGACCAAGGGTGGACACCTTGCAACAATCCCCCCTCAGCACAAGTAGGGTTTGAACCCATGACTTAGCTCTAATACCATTTGTTGGGAGTGGTAGTCATTGCACCAAAATATCAAGTTCTCAATATTTGATACAACCAATAGACTTATAGAATCCATTGAGGTGGTTAAGACATGTTGCAAACACACTGCTTTTGTTGCACAAAGACTAAGGGCACACACATTGGAAGAGATTGAGTTTTTCATGTGTAACAAAAATATGGATTTACTTGTTATATCAAAAGATTGTATTATCTGGTTTTGAAGTGATGTTGGGTTTCGTATATATTTTCTTGCTCTAGCTTAATTGAATGTGATTGTATGAAATGAGGGTATGGAAATATTTTTGAAATTCATATAATGCTTGTATGTGGTCGACATATTGGTTCTAGGTCTTTCTAGTACCAAAATTTTTTATAGAGTGAATCTATGATAGCATATGTGGTTGCCTAGCTAACTTGAAATAATTGTGTCATTAGTTTGAACTTTTTTTCTAGCATGGAGATGTGTGGTAGGATAAATTAGGTTCTGTTTATATCAGTTTTGGGGATGCAATTCTTTTCCTTTCTCCATGAATATTTCTGGGAAACCTTTTGGATATTATACATTTCATATCAACACATTTCATCTTGGTTGACTTCGATGAAGCACGTTGTTTCCTAGGGAGGATATAGTTGGAAGATCAAATCATTTGAAATTAGTGTGATGTTGTGTGGTGTGCTGATCAAATGATTAATTGATACCAAATTTGGTTAGTTAAAGGTAACTACATTCAAATAAGCCAAAAACTGTGTTCATGGTGGTGAGCCAAGAGCAGTTGATATTGACAAGTAAAGTTGTTAGATTGGAATATTATTAGCCATTCATGATATTTTTAAATTGTAGACTCCTTTTATAAATGTTGTTATTATTATGGAGTATTGAACTTCCGTTGGTTGTAACCATACAAATATGTATGATGTAGATGCAACATCCTTTGGGTTGTAGTGCATTAAAACTTATGTAATCCTATTTTTATTTGTGAGTATGGTTTTATTAGATACTATGTCACCCCACCCCCTCTCAATATTATGATGTTTCTACATGCAATAGGATATTTGAACACTAAGAAGCCTCCATTATATTTGGGATCATTAAAATTCCTCATCTATATAATTTCAATCTTCTTAAATCTATCACTTCCAAGATAACTAACAACTATATCTTTGTAAATATTAAAGATCCCTTCACTTTTAATATATTAGTGTTCATAACATGAAATTAAAACCTATAAATTTTCTTTCACCACATATTCCCTTGCCAAAATAATGCAGTGTATTATGAAATTTATCATTAAAATTCTTATCTCAAATATATCATGTTCGGGAATTCAACCTCCCTTTTTTAGGTGAATTTGGTTATAATTATGAGACTGGTAGTTTTTGAAGGGAAATTATAACTCTATAAACCTAGATAATAATATAATTGTCATATACAAATTAGTTCCCCTAGTTGTGGTCAATATCTAATGATTCTTTTAGTTATTTGTTGTTTACAAATTTACAAAACACCTCAGATGATACTGTCATTTTCTACTTTAATATATCTAAAATAGAAGTAACAAATAATTCCTCAAAACTATAATAGTTTTAAAAAGGGTAGTTTTAATCAACCTTGATAGTGTACATTTGAGTAGACCTTCTCCAATCTTTGTCATGCCTCATTTGATTTAATGCTTATCCCTACAACATACTAATTCTCTTAAAAAACATAAAATAAGATGTGACATGGTAAGGTGTACATCTAAATGTGTGATTTTTATTATAGCTAATTGTATCTATTATAATTTTTGGCTTTATTTGGGCCCTAAATTTAGTGGACTCTTTCCTACATCATTTTAAGCCTATTTAGGTTGCATTATAATTTAAATATTTATTAATAATATTTTAATTTGACTATATTTAGGCATTTAAATTGCGTGTAAATATAAAATTAGACACCACCACACTCATGGCTTCATTTTAATGGTCATATTTTGGTGGACGAAGGTGCCCTCCAATTCTGTCCTATGAAGATTATTTGAATGTAGTCAATGTAAGTGCCTTTCCTTTATAATTTGAATTTTAGCCTCGATTTTTGTACTCGGCCATTTTGTGTTTATCTAAAAATAAAAAGTTCATTAGAAACCTTATATAATGAATAATTTCTATATAATATTAAATTACAATATAATTTCTTTAAAGATTATCCAAGCATTTACAATTTATGTTTTCAACACATTTAGTACTAAGCTACATAAAGCTACATGAATGTAACAGTTGATTTCAATTATGTTTTAAGATCATGTTCTAATTAATAAAAGTAGGATAGGCCCATACCAGGGATGCACAACTATCAAAAAACCCCCACCACAACATAGCAAAAACGTAGAAAGGCAAACAAATAGCTAGCATATACACTAAAAGACCATTAAACAGAGAAGAGACAAAACAAATAAAAAAAATAGAACAACCACCCATCATACACAGAGAGAGATAGTCTACTACATGGGTGTTTCCTACCAATCATGGCATAAGCTAAGAACTTTATTAAAAAAACACACTTTTCTACCTGACCTAATCCTAGAACGTAAGGAGACCAATGAGGAATTGGAGGTGGATTTAGCCAAAGATGTTGCGGGGCCAGAGCCCATGGGCACAGACTCCATACATTTTATTTTATTCACCATTTTATTTTCCATCTCATCTTAGATCATCTATAGGGAGGCATTGTACTTAATAGACACTTTCCTATAAGCAAGATTGACCTCAATTTTCTTTCTGAGGGCCTCCTAGGTTTTCTTGACTTCTTCCAACTCGAGCTTGGTCCATGGCATCTTGATCTTGGATTCCAAATCATTGATATTTTTTTCCCACCTTAGCCCACTAACACGTGATGCTAATAAGATCATTGGCATTTCTCCAAATTCCATCTTCATTCAAGATGTGAACCCAAGTGTTATCACTAGCCTCCACCTCAAAAACTACCTCCAACCAATTAATCATTTTGATGGCCACATTCATCTGTGCAATGTACCATTTTAATAAGTTATCCTATCTTTTCATTTCCTCATGCAGGTCCTTCATAGGTTTAGTTAGAATCGAGATAGAGCTAAGAGGCTTGGTATTAATATAGGAAAGAGGGTTTATGGGGGAAGGGTTAGGGTGAGCATTTATTTTAGCAAAAGACTAATCCAAATCTGTGGTATTTGAGAAGCTCAAATCATCCTAGGAAGAAGACTTGAAGCTAGAATTTTCAACAATATCCACATCCTAGTCCTCTTTGGTGGTGGAAATGGCCTTAAATTTGGTCATTCTAGTAGAGTTTTTCATAATGGACATTTTAAAACCCAAATGAGACACTTCCCCAAAATTAGAGCGAGTAACAATAATATGTGTGAATTTTTTATTGTATGTTAATTTAGATCATTAGTCTAATCCCATATTTTGTTAAGGTCAACTTTGAATATTCCCTTGAGTTACATCAGATATTGGATATTTATGTGAATATTTATAGTTTGGATTTCAAAGAGGGTAAAAATATGAATCATGGTTGCTGAAGTGTTAGGGAGACAAATTGAAAAGCTTAGATGTGAGGGTGATTTAAAAGGTTTTAGAGATGCTTCATCCCTAAACCCTACCACCCATCAACAATTTGTTGATGATACCATCATCTTTGGTGAAGGTTTTATCTCTGAGGAAAAGAAATAGAAAAGACCTTGGATAGATATGCTATCATCTTAGGCCAACACATAAACTTTGTTAAGAGAACTTTTATTTTTAAATGTCAAACCCACCCTCCAAGGAAAAATATCCTCCATTCTTGGTTGCCAAATTGCCACCCTCCCAGAATCTTATCTTGGGTTGCATCTTGTCTCCAAATGTCCTAATCTAAATTTATGGAATGGCTTGCTCGAGAGATTTCAAAAGAAGTTAGCTGGCTAGAAAGGAAACTTCTCAACTTGGCAGGCAAGATACAACTTGTTAAATCTTGCCTTCAAAATATTCCCATTTATTACCTCTCCCTATTCAAGATACCTGGGGTGGTTGCTGAAAAAATTGAGAGGATCCAAAGGAGGTTCTTATTGTCAGGTATGGAAGAAAAGAGAAGACTTTCCTTCGTCTCTTGGGATAAAGTGTTCAAACCTTGGAATTATGATGGATTGGGCATTAGAAAGATTAAATTTTTTAATAAAGTGCTTATTTCTAAAATAGGTTGGCAATTAACTAAGGAACAAAAAGATTGGACTCAAATTTTGAAAGCCAAATACTTCCTGAGTAACAATGGGGAAAAATTCAACAATCAAGAGAAGCTACCCATGGGTTCCACCATTTGGAATAGTGTGGCTAAAACAAGACATGATATCAAAAGAAATGGCAAGATGATTATAGGAAATGGAAGAAAGACTGAGTTCTGGAAAGACACTTGGATGCTTGGACAGTATCTGGATTCCCTCCCACATTTAAAGAATATCAACAAGTTCCTAAATTGTCATTGTGGGGGAAAGGTGCATTATTTCATAACTTGAAATATAGGATGTGCTTCCTAGATTGATTTGAGCATAATTATTTCCTCTTAATGGAAAGTTCAGCCCACCACTAGAAGGTTAATCCTGAAGGAAGCAACCGACCTCACTTCCATGCTTCCTAATTGTTCTCTTTACACTCCTATGTGGGGAGGATGAATGGATATGGAAAGGATCGTGTTAGGGAGTTTCACTGTTAAGTCTGCCTAGCACCTCTTCGAGGAAAATAATGACAGAGATTTAATATGGAAGGTAATTTGGATCAAGGGACTTATCCCCAAAAATGAACTGTTTTTGGTGGGTGACCTCTCATGGTCAAATTATTACTATTGACAACCTAAACAAAAGGGATTTTTCTCTGGTCAATAGGTGTTAAATATGTTATATGGACTCGAAAAGCATTGAACACATTTTTTTACATTGCAATTTTTCTTGGGACATATGAGAAGAAATGTGGAATAATATTAACATTAATTGGGTGCAACTTAATTCTTTCAAAGATTTCCTTGAGGCGTGGTTGTTATCCCCTTACTCTCACCCAATTTTTAAGAGTATCTGGCATCAAACTCCTTCCTTTCTTGCTTGGAACATCTGGAAATAATGGAACAATGGGATACTTAGAGAAGAGAAGAGAAGCAGTAAAATCCTAGCCACCATCATCATACAACATATTAAGAAAAATATTAATGTGGAGTCTACTAGTTTCTTCGACTAAAATAGGTTTGCGTAATTCGACACAACTTTTTCAATGTTAATTGCCAAAGAATGATCTTGAGAAATTCCTATTTCTGGAAACCTTTTGAAATAGGATGGATAAAGTGTAACTTTGATGGTGGTTCTAAAGGAAGTCCTAGGATCTCAGGTGTCCGAGGCTTAATTCGTGGTCATGAAGGCTTCATGTTAGTTGGATTTGGCTTAGGTCTAGAGACAACTACTAACAATAAGACAAAAGCTTGGGCGGTCTGGATAGGTATTCAGAGACTATATAATATCACTAGAAGGAATGTAATTTTGGAAGGAGATTCCAAACTTATTATTGACTGCCTCGATAAAGACATCTCTCCTCCGTGGGAGATTAGAGAGATAGTACGTAAATGTAAATGGCTGGTGGAATTGTTTGAAGACATCAAAATACAAGATCTCTATAGAGAAGGCAATAGGTCAGTTGACCTCATTGCCAATCAAATTCTTCATGTGTCGGATTGGCAGGTCTTCAAGTTTGAGAATAGCTCTAAAGAGCTGAAGAAAATCCTCATGCAGGAAAGAGGAATCATAAAAATGAAGACGGGAAGTTGGACTTCGCTCTCAAATATATTTTTAATATGATTTATGCCTACGCTCTCAAATATTTTGAATTGTCTATTGGGTGCACGTAGGTGGAGGGCTTACAAGGTGACGACTTAGCGCCTAGATGATTGGGGTCACTTCTACACTTGGATAGCCTACATGGTGAATGACCTGGGTAGCAACATTCTTGATAAAAGAATGATGATGACAGATGATGAGTATGCTTAGATTTGGAAAGATAAGGTATTAATTAGAAGGGATGTGAAAAGGATTGTTTTTTCCTTTTCCACAAACACGAAAAAGAGTGATTTTTACATTGCCTTTACAAGAAATGATTACCTTGGGTGTTGCACATGCGACAAGTATCATTTGAGTGATATCAGGAAAGGCATTTTTAAATTTGACCCTTCCAAAAGAAGCCAAAGTTCTCAATTTTGCTACCTTCTACTCAGTCACTTTCATAGAGTCCGATATAGTTCTTCTCTTTCCTGTATCAAGATGGGGAGCCCTCTAAAACATGTTGTATCGAGTAAATGTGTGGATTTGAGAGATAACAAAGAGCTATGGGATCTCTTTCAAATGGCAAGTTTCACTATTTTTTTCCTGACCATGAAGGCTACAATAAGGAGCTCTCGGCCAGGGTTTGCAATTCTTGATAGAACGGTGTGGTTATAGTTGGAAGAATCACCTTTACTATGTCACCAGAGTACATTGTGGAGGTGACAGGCTTACATAATGAAGGAGAGAAAGTTGAGAAGAAGAGCATGTGAGATTATAGAGGTTGCATGAAGAGATTCTTTGAGAAAGGTGAAAAACCGATTTCATTTCAAAATGGGTATTGATCATTTGGCCCTTCCCAAGCCTTTCCCTATAGTCAGTTATCATGTAATGAAATATTTTACCTTAGAGTTTTTTTATCCTACTGGCCATGGCTACCATTTCCCCATTTTGAACCACATAAGATACCATATTAAAATTAGTATGTTGTTCTTTCTATTTTTCATCCCGTAGTGCCTATATTCTAAATGGGGCGAACCCAACTTTACACCAGGGTTTAATTTACATAATGTACAAATATGCAATGGATCATACCCCCACCATGAGCTGTAGTTCTTCGGCCTTTGGTAGTAATGGTAGTTGCAAGAAAAACCCTAAAGAAACCCCAGTTTAACCTCTTAGAAGCCTAAGGATGTGCCTAACCCTTCTTGACCCCTAATAAGAGGAAAATTGAAATGCCAAGAAACACCCTAAGAAAAGCAAAGAGGTCTAGTAGTGACTCGGTGGGAAAGAGCATTACCATCGACCCAGAGATATAGAATTCCGAAGATGAAGGTAAGAAGGAAATGGAGAACGAAAAAGTTTAGAGAAGCTCGGGGGAAAGAAGGTCTGCTAGGCTCTGAGCTAAAGAGAGGAAAAAGTCCATCCAAAGTGAAGAGAACAGGACTAATACTAGCCTTAACGAAATTTATCATCTGGAAGATGAGGAAGACTCAAAGGGCAAATTTGAGGATGGTGATGTCCAGGTTGAGGAAGAGGAACCAATTGAAAGCCTCAATGAGGACTCAGAAGAAGAAGAGGAAGGAGAAGAAGAGAACAACAAGTCAAAAAGCAAACTTGAGTCTCCTTTCAAAAATACCAATAGCCTTGATACCTTCGAGGATGAGGAAATGGTGTTGTGTTCGCCTATGAGGCCGACCCAGCAGGCTAATAAAAACTTGGAGGATTAATTGATTGAAATGAAGGAAAAAGTGTCCATGCTGGAGAAGAACTATGAGGAATAGGATAGGATGGTGAAACATTTGTGTGATGCTTTCAAAGCCCTTTGCACTATCAGAGATGGGGTAATGAAGAATACGGTCCCGAGCACGGTGTCTGGTCAAGGTTGATTGAAGAAAATTAGGAAGAAGAACGTCAAGAAGGGTGCAAGGGAGATCATCGATGATGAGGAAGAAGATCAACAAGAGAGCTGGATGCAAAACTTAGGCAAGCTCGAGTGGGATTGGAACCTGATCCATCCACTGTTGTTAACTGAAATAAGCTTAATTTCTCTAGGCAAACAAATATCCACTCGACACCAACACTTCGCATTTATATTTTCTTCACCGTTCTCTAATTTCCACATGAACCCGTACTCCCTATCAGCAAAAATTAGCTGACCAAAATCACTCCCAGCTAAGCACCAATACAGCCTAGTATTTTTATCTGAATGTCTGTAAACTGCATCATGTGGAGGTGGAAGTTTTGTCGAACGATTATCGGAAAGGTTATATTCTACAACCCCTCCATTAGGTGAAAATTCATTCAACCAGTAAAATCTTCCTCTGTAGTAAACTCCTTGTCCCGAAACTTCAATTTGTTCGTTAAATTCATGACTAAATTCATGACATATCCGCCAGTAACCCGTTGATGAATCCCAGACGTGAAAGTAATTTAGGGAATTGCCCGCCAGCATAATGAATTTATCGGCGGAAGGATCGTATGCTCTTACAATCGGTTCACTAGCATCGCGAATGTAAGGGACGCGTTTCAAGGACCTGCTCTTTTCGTCGCAAATGTAGAAGTAATGACCACGATGCAAACAGAACACGGTGTTGCATGCTACTTCTATGATATAAGAATATTTACCGACTTTGTAAAAATCTCCACTTCCTTCCATCACCCATGAATGTATCTACCAAATTGAAATAAAAAAGCTGATGTGTAAGAAAGGTTTATGTTTGGATATACTCTCTGCATGGAAGCATTTGAGGACAGCATCTCGTTCCATGCTTTCCACACAGTCCTGAATGTAACAAGGATATATTCAACGCAATTTCATCGGGTAGGTTTCGCCAAACTCCAATTTCCATCATTATCATTCAGTGTGACATTTCAAATGAAGAGGGAGACCATTCAATGTGACGTTTCAATGTGACGTTTTTACTTCTTGCTAATTAATAGATCCTCCTCCTTGACATCCAACAATATCGCACAAATCATAATCACTAATAAATCTTGCTTCTTTATATTTCATATATGAAATCATTACAAGAAAATGTCTCTAATTCTATTCTCGTCGATGAGCCTTCCTTCTATAAATTTCAACTACTAAATTAAATAATATCTTTTGAACAACAACAATTCACAATTGAACTAATAGTGTTAAGATTTAATAACTGTTATAAGAAAGGTTAGATAATGGAGCAACTTGATGATTATGTTTTAAAAAAATTAAAATAATTATAAAAACTATAAAATGGAAACATAAATACCATTCATACAGCGACATGATGATTTACATAGTGAAAATATTTTCGGTAAAAACTGATGCATAATATCTTTTGTAAGACCTCCTACTCAAAATTGGATTTGTTAAAAAAATCCAACAATGTACAATTGAAACTAAATGTGATCAAAATTTTACACCACTTATAAGAAAGCTTAGGTAATGGAAAGACTTTCTACATTAATATTGAGAGGACAACTTGATGCAGGGACTTCGCGGGGTCATAACTTTTGACTCAGTTGTCTGATTGGGCTGAAATTTTACGTGGACTTCGAGGAGTTGATTCAAATTTTCAGGGCCGAATTCCTTCATCTAAGGCCTCAAAACTGGTTTTTACTTTCTTTTTCGGTTTTTTAGAAAGTTAGTTTTTTAGTTAATTTTGAGCTCGTAATCTTTATAAGATTAGAAAGTTGGTTTTTTGAGTCGTAGGAAGGCTTTTTGTGTCGTAGGAATGTTTTTTGTGTTGTAGGAATGTTTTTTATATTTCTAGAAGATTTCATGATTTTTAGGATGGGTTTGAAAATTCCCATAAATGACAATTTTCGGATTTTGTAAAAGTTTGCCCAAAAAGGAAATTTTTGGTGATTGTTTCAAATAGGGACTTTTTCATTGTAATGGAAGAATGGTTGGAGTTACAGAAGAATAATGAAGAACAATTGATCCTGAATTGTGTTTATTTTTTATAATTGTTTGTTATATTGGTTATGTTTTAACTGGCTACATCACGACTATACAAAAAAATGGTAAGATTAATAATAAGGCTTCTTTTTGTACCCTACTCTTGGGGAAATATTTCTTGATGTCATTTATCTCATTTATTAGTTGTGATAATTAGTTGTACATGCAAATCATGCTATTAATTTCTTTCTTTTAAATAAGCACACCGCCACACCTATCCTTAATTGAAATTTTAACCACCATAAAGTGACGGAGAAGATCTTGAAATATCTCTTTGATGATTCTTCAATATGTCCAACATAAGATTTTAAATAAGTAGGATATAATTGAGTGGCTACTACTATAGCTATGTGATATAGTACTTGGATAATGTATGTTACATGCCCTCCCATCTACATATCAAATTTTATTGTCATCACTCTCTATAATCACATATTTCTATCAAACAAATAGTGAAGATCAACAAATCCTACATTTATGATACAACAATGTTAATCTTCATCCATGATAAAAATTGCGAAATCCTAGATTGCGACCCCCTACCTAGTATAAATATATATACTATACAACCACTCCACAAACCAAATATATTTGTTATATTGAAAAGGAGTGCCTTGTTTGAATTCATTATATCAATAGTAATTTTACATCCTGAATAATAAAGAATGTAAGTAGCATATTTTAACCTCTATTTATCTTAAATGAGATGTTTCAAGTAATATTTTCTTATTCAAAAATTTATACACGAACACAATTGTTCTGAAAGTTATGTATGAATAGTTTTACAATATATTTTATGAAACCCTTGTTTCTTTAACAATTATTTTTTTATTTTTTCCAAGGCAAACTAATACAAAATATATTTGAATTTTCTTTTTGAAGTGCCTTGCATAATCTTCAAGAGAACTCCATACTAAAAGTCCCCAATGTTACTTTCGTGTAAGGTTCAAACTTTAGTGTACATCATTGTTGCCAAGATTTGAAGTAGAAACTTTAGTAAAAACTAAAGAAGGTTAGAAAGTTATGTTACATTGACTACATATGTAGGTACACTCAAAACACAATAAGGATGGGTTTAGCAAAACATTATGATACGTACGATTTTTTAGTTTCTTTATTTGCATTCCAAGATTCTCATTAATCTCATCCATAGCAAATTTTCTCTAGCTAAATTTAGGTGAACAATATCATGATGTCTAATAGGGTCTGCAACATAAATATTTTGCAATTGACATAGACTCTAATTTTTTTTATCCTATTATATATGTAACAAACTAAAATATAAAATTCTTCCAATGTGGTTACCCAATCTAAATTCTAAAATTATGATCCATCCATCTAATAATTGATATGCCACAATGACACATAACAAATAACAATGTGTAAACTTGGTAGTCCTTATTTGCCTTGGTGTCAAAATGTTTACCTATCCCATTTTCATCCCATTTTTCCATCCTCTTCTTTTATCCTTTCTATTGCATCATCTCAAACACCCTTTATAACTATATCCCTTTAATCCAGCTATTCACAAAACTACCATGCAAATAACATCAAATTTATCTCTTGCTCCAATTTGACTAGAAGTACCAAAGAAATCCAACCTAGCAATATCTGAAGTTCCTAATAATATTTGACAAGTGAAAAACTTGTAGCATGACACATAAATTACCTATTCACATGGGATATTATTTGTTTATTAGATAAGAAAAGGATTGAATTAAAATATTGATACAATAAAAAAGAATATAGTGGACTCTATTTTACAATAAAAATCTCCTTTCCCTTTTATAAGGGTTTTTTGCCAAGAGTTGGAATCTTAAAGGAACCCAATGTATCATCTATATTCGGCAGTTGAAAACTTGGGCTACTTTAAGAAAAGAGTTTGACATTCTTCTATCCAATTGGAGAAATTATTATGTTCTTAGAGATGGTTGTACTATAGCACCCCGCATCATGTAAAGCTAATAAAATCCTAAACTATTGCATGTTTTTCTTTAATACATGATTAGATAGATTAGGAAATTATTAATTAGATGATTTTATGCCAATATGCATGGTATTACCTAGTAAACTTGGAGAAAACTTAGCAGAAAATAATATGATTTATTATTGGGGTCTAACTATGCTTGTATGTGTTGGCTATATGTAGGAAGGTAATGGAGACTATGGGAGAAAGAAGAAACACCTATTTCTATCCATTTCCTTTATGAGAGGTTAAGTTTAACCATTATGTTTTACTTAGAAGGAAATGAGGTTTTGTTATTCAATATAACTTAGCTTGTGAGGTTTATCATTGTGGGTCTTTAATGTTAGCCTTTGAGTTAATCTCCTTGTTTAAATTATAAAAATAGACCCCAAGGTTCTATACCCTTGAGGTGGGGGGCTATTGGACATGCAATAAAGGCCCCAGGACATTATTTCACTCTCCAAAAGTCCTCATCAAGATGAATGACGAATTTTGAGGATAAGTGAGTTGAGGATAACCACCCCACCCCCCATACCTCATTTATGAGGAAAGACTTGGGGAATGGGGTGTCCTAATTATTGTACCATGTTAAATGAGGAAAAGACCCCATGGAGGAGAGGATGGGAAGGTGACAAGTGTCAGCTCTCCATCAAATTTTTCTTAGTTAATCACCCTTATATGTGGTTTGTGAATAGAAAAAGGGTTGTTACCCACTTCTCCATTTCGGAGAACTCTTATAGGATTTTGAGAAAAGAAGTTAGATTTGAGAGAATGAAGGATCCATTGCATGTTGACATGAAGGTCAGCGATGCATAAAATTGTAGAGATAAATATTCCCTACTTGATTTACCCTTTCTTATACACATGTCTTGTAAAATTGAGATAGGTTTGCAAGAAACGTCTCTAATTTTAACTATATCTATATATGGGATGTTGAGTGGTATATTTAGATATAAGTAAATATTATAGTGGTAATGTGAAAATATGGGTATTATGTTACTCTTGGTCATTTTGTATTATATGAGAAGGCTCCATGAATTATATATGGGTCTATAATAGCATTTACTCGGGGGTATATCTAGAGTCCACGAGACTTCATGATGCCATTACAGTCGGGTAGAAAGCAATCCCTTGTTAATTATTTTCCATTAAATAAATATAATGATGATTATATATGTTATTTTAAAATGATAATTTAAAAGATACTTTATGACATTTGAGTTAAGAAATTTATTAAGAATTAGAAGAGAAGTCTTGTTTTTTGTTGCCCTTCCCGCTCGGGTTCCTAAATATCATTTAGGATTGAGGTTTAAGAATCTCATTGCCAGATAAGAGAGAGAAAGTCCAGTTTAGGGATCACTTTAAGAAACCCCCACTCAAAAAATTCTATAAAATCATGGCAAATTTTTAAATTTTTCTAAAAATAATAATAATGTTTATTGGTGAATTTATCCTTTTTATAAAAAAAATTAATTTTATTGACAAATTTTTTTATATCAATTTTTGGTAAAAAATATTGGCGAATCTTGGAAAATAATCATTATATGAATTAATTACTATTGCATTTCATTTCATTTAAAAATAATCTTTTATAAAAAAGTAAATGCATGAAGGTTGAAATCATTAATGAGTTTAAGGGTTAGACTATACTTTATTTGGTTTCTACCTTTCACTTAAAATACTCTAATACCCCTCTTTCTATTTTATGAGATAAAATTTACAAACAATTTGTAATACTCATGGGGCCAAAAATTTCTTTTAGACCATTAGCTTTCATTGAAGTCAACAATCCAAAAGCAATTTCAAACCCCATGAGCATTGCACCTTGTAGATACATTTTATATCATGTAATGCAATAAATTTCATTAGATTATATTTTAAATCAATGGTGGAAACAAAAGATTGTTGATATAACCCTAAAGTAACTAATAATTATGATATATTATTGGTGAATTAATTTGGATTTCTACAATAATTTATAAAATGTTGGCGAATTTGCTCCAATCATGTATCAAATATTGTGGCGAATCTTTAAGTTAAAAAAATTAATAAAATAAATTCTTTGGCGATTTAAATAACATTAAAATTAAAATTTGTAAAAATGTGGCGATTTGGATCACCTTAAAATTTGAAATTATTAGCTAAATTTGATTCCCAAATTTCAAAAAATAGCCAATTGGCGAATATTAGCCACTAAAGTTTTCACTCCAGTTTGATACTTTTTTCTCATTGACATACTTCTATGAAAGACAATAATTTTTTTTGATGATTGGTATTATAAGAGATACATCGCTTGGCAAATCCATGTATTAAACTAATCGAAGTTGTACAAGAGATAGTTTAACTATATGGCTCTCCCTATATTTTATTCTCAAAATATTTTCCATTGGAAAGCATGCAATAAAATATGTAGTTTGTATTTCCAATAGATGGTGAGGATAATTTATTGTTATAAAAAAAATAGTAACAAAAGAAAATAACTACTTTCTTTCCATTAGCATGTTCTCTGGAAATACTTTCTAAAATTCTCCTTTCAAGGTGTAGAGATATTTGTCTTGATTCTCCTCTTTAGTAGCAGATTTTTTATCTTAAATTTGAACTTATGTAGCTCATGTGAAACTCAAGTTGAACAGTAAAGGATTTAATAGTGATATGTTAGATGGAATCCCTAAATCTAGATTTATTTGAACCTAGGCTTATCAATGTTCTAGTTAAGAGAGTGTATATTCATGTAGTTAAAATAATACTTCATGTTCTAGATCTTTGATAATGTAAAAATATGTGAGGTGAGAAGCAATTACCCATATTGTCATGTGGTTATGTATATGACAAATAAAGATGGTATGAAAGAATATGATATGCGTAGAATCAAATACACTATCTCAGAATTGCAGAATTGATAGTAGGATTATTTGTATCATGTTATATACCACTCTAATCATATAAATTTATTCACCTTTATGATTATGATATGTAATGAACACTATTAATGAAAGTGTAGCACCAATATTATATAAAGTAAACATAAAAATAACATAGTCTATTATTGTGAAACACTAGAAATAACAATAACTATCAATATATAACTTCAAATTTAAAAACACAATTAGAAAATTTGATAAAGATAGAGGATTGTGTAACACAAAGGAAATTTGTTTAATAATCAGTTGTCAATTGTTATTTTGGAAGTAGAGTCCTATCAAGAGATGTAGCTAATCTCCATACAAAATGGCATTTTGTATAATTTTTAAAATCTGTAAAACACAAGGATTTTCACAAAATTTTCAACGATTAAATCATCATGATCTACATTCCCATTACTCTAAAAACCCAAAACATCTGACAAAATAACACTGTATTTTGTAGATCTAGAAGTTTTTTTCAATACCATTTTATGTGAAGATTAGCTGCTGGTGTTGTATAGTGGGATCCTTAATGACATTGTCAGGTGGTGTAGGTTTGAATACTAATTATGAATCAATTACCCTTGAAAAGGGCAATAATACTATCAAAAGATCAGTGTGATATTAGAGTTATTGAATATAAAATTATCATTTAAGGGCGTATGTTTATTATTATTTTGTATAGATACTGATGTTAAAGGTAAGGTAAAATAAGATAATAATAATGATGTTTGTTAGCCTTAAAAAAATTTAATATCAAGTCATTGAACAAACTTTTGTAAAATCAGGATTATGAAGAGAAAAATGCACTTAAGGAACAATGTTAGAAATTGAGTCAGGAGAACATGGTTATGAAGAATAAAACACAATCTATACTTATGAGGATGCCTAAGGAGATTGAGGACATAAACAAAAAGGAAGAAAATCTCGTTGTATCCCTGAAGAACAAGTTTGAAGAATGTGGTAGGTTGGCTCATCAAAATGATATATTGAGAACTGATTTAGTTTAATTCCAAAGCCATGAGCAAGAGCTTGAGAGACAAATGAAAAAACTAAGAGATGATTTAACTACTGCAAGTGAGTACAAAGAAAAAATAAAGATCATCTCAGCACATCTTGATGAGTTATTAAAGAGACAGAGGCATATTGGAGATTCCAGTGGACTTGTATTTGAGCAAGGACAAAGTTCTGGTACTGCTAATGAAGATCACAACCATAAGGCACCGGTAAGACAATTCAATGCTTATAAATTCAATGGTAGATGTTTTGTTTGAAATTGATTTGGTCACAAGTCTAGGCAATGTGAAATCAAGCAAATTAGAACCCTGATTCTGCTCTCGGTAAATGTTTAAAATGCAATAAAATTGGTCATAAGATAGAATATTGGAGAATTAATGTAAAATGCTATGCTTGTAGAAAATTTGGACATATGGCTAATTAGTGCAGGTCAAGCAATTTCAACAATATTAGCAAAGCAATTCAAAAGAACAATGTTACATGGTATGCATGCAATGAGGTTGGACATATTGCTAAGTTTTGTAGAAGAAAAAATCAACTGGTTAGTAATGGAGGATCAAATGAAAAATGAAAAGAGAAGGCTAGTGAAATCTAACATGATCACACTGAGAGATGGGTTAGGAAGACTGAACAAAAATCATCAGATGGGAATTTCTTGGTTACCTATCTGACAGAAGAGGATGCTCCCACACCAGCAGTGAGCTCATCTGGTAACTAAGGCAGATGCCTTAGGGGTAGGAAAAATTAATGGAGATAATGCGTATGCCTCGGGAAGAGGTACAGGAAGATGTTATAGATATTGGAGAGGATCATCCAGCATGGATATGTTCTAAGTGAGATCCGGTATCTTTAACTGGTAGTCATCTATGTCAATGGAAGATTAGGATTTTTCTTTCGTAGGATAAAAGGTCGAATACACTTGATTGTTAATCACCTCACATTCAGAGTGATTTCAGAGTGAGTTAGAGTGACTAAGTGCAATCATAAGATATTCAGAGATAATCAGATTTCTTCTTGAGCGATCATACCAATGTCTAGAAAAAATTGTTGAAGGTTTTCACCGAGAGTGATCTAAAGGTATTTTTCTTCAAACATGGAAGCGGGATCATTTTATCTTCCTATTTTTGTTGCAAAGCCAACTATAGTGGATGTTAAGGACCGCCCCAGGCCAATTTTCAAATGGTATTCACATGTGGCTACCAAGGAATATTCAGTTGGAGCATTTTCTGGTGTTCCAGAGGAAATGGTGTATGTAGAAGATGTAGGGCATATATTCACTATTACATAGAGGATTTAGGAACTTCAGAGTTCAAGGGGATGTATATGAATGAACTAACAGGAGAATATAGTAAGATCAAACTGGCATATAAACACATTGAAGATCTAGGGTTTATAGATATTCTGGATATTCCAGAGTTTGAGGATAAAATAATCATATATGTACTGAGCCGAGTATATGAGGAATTCATATGGTTGGACAGACCTTATAAGGTCACTAAGGAAGCCACTGGGGCAATTACTTGTTTGCCATCAGTAGGACAATATCCGGATAAGAAAGTATCAAATGACTTCGAGAAGCAGATCTCTAGCGCCACATCTGAGAAGAGATCAATGAAAGTGAGCACTATCACTGACACCGACGTCAAGTTTGGCAACATAGCTATAGGATACAAGGTTCTGTTTTAATTTCATGCATTTTGTCTGCATATAAGATAATGAGAGATAATGTAAAGTTATATCTTTGTGGTTGGATGCTTGAAGAGTTATTGATCAACTTAGGGAAGATTAAGGGTGAGAAAAAGGGCACCTTTCAGTATAGGAATTTGTTAGTATGCTTGATGTTATACTTTCTAAATGATACACCTGGTTCTAGTAGGAAGAAATGGGCTTTTGACATCTTGGTAGGAAGACAATTAAAAAAATCAATTGCTGCATTAGGAAGTCAAAGAGATGGTAAGATATGGGATTATTTCAAGGCTTTTCAAAAATCTATGAGTTCTAGGATATGAATACTTGAGCATATGTAGAGAAAATCTATTGACATTTGTTTCATGGTTAAGAAAGATGTGACTCTCAAGGAGGCAGTCAAGCCTCGAAATATTTGGATAGAGGAAATAGGCTATGAGGTAGATGCATTAATCCTTGATGCCTATACAAATATTTCAATTGATGCGGAAATAGATGAGGCAGAGAAGCCCTATGGAACTACACAATAGAAGACTCTAAAGGTTTAAATAGAGTTCAATTGGAAGAGAAGGGAAAAACAAGAAGGAAAAGCAAGTAAATTTTGTATAGGAGGTCTCAAAGGACATAAAGGAACTAATTGATGTTGTCCCAGAGAAAGGGAGAAAGAGGAAGGATCTGGTAGTTCACATTGAACTTGTAACTATAGATTTTGAATTAGAGGATGACACACCATTAGCCTTTAAGAGGTTTGCTAGGAAGAAACTGGAAGAACCTAAGGTAGAAGCAAAGAAGAAACCGGTTAGAAAGGTCACAATCAAGTTACCTGCATACAAGTAAGCACCTAAGGCTACACCTATAGCTACAACCGGTACTATTAGAAGGAAGAAGAAGGATGGCACTGATTCTAGTAAGGTTACACCTAAACATTGTGCATAAATTATTGACGAAATAACTAAAGATGGCATGCTGAAGAATGTTAAGTTTTATTATGAGAGATTAGAGGATGATGAGTAGAGAGAAGTAGAGGAAGCAGTCCTGTTATACTTGGATATATTTTAGAAAGCATTAATAGAGATAGAAAATCAAATACTGGCTAAGTTATATAACAAGTTAGATGCTAGAAGGTTATTTGCTATGCAAGAGGATAAGCACATTAAAATGCAATAAATTTGAGCTATATGTATTTCTATAGCTCCAGATGAGATGGAAAAGACAATTGAGGCTCCAAATATAAACATTTTCAATAGAAAACATAGGATAACTAGCTTGATGCTAGGGAGAATGAGTGAAGTAATAAAGGAAACTCGAAAAGCTTGGATCAAATTTTTGGGAGAACATAGAGGATTCTTTAATTAATCAGAGACAAAAATAGATACTGTAGATACATTGGTTGAAGGGAAAGGAAAATGGTTCATGGGTACTCCACCCTCAGTTTTGAAGAATATCAAGATAGTGGAAATTGAGCCACCAGTAAACACAAATGTACAGACAAATACTGAAACACTGGTTAATACAAAGAATATTGTACAAGATACTAACATTAAGAATAATTTTTTTCTGGATACTAATGTATAAGTTGAGGATACTAATCCTAGAGATGAACTGATAGTTACACAGACTGCACCAAATGGCAAAGCCACCGGTGCAAGTGAGGAGTTAATAAAGGATAAATCATTAGAGAAAACTAGGGAATCCGACAGGGAACCAGTTACTGGCACATCATTATTAACAATTGACACTTCGCTAGTTCAAAAGAAAACCATCACAGAGATGGGTCCCATAGAACTGATAATAATGGCTGCTCAGAAACTGATGAAGGAGGGAACCAGAGAGAAGGGGATTATAGATCAGCCAATCACTATTCTACACTAATTGGTCCCGAAATGTAAGATTAAAAATGAAGCAATCCCTTCCAAAAAGATTAAGGTAATCACTGAGGACATATCTAAAGACTTTCAATCCTTATAGCAAATCTCTAACCAAAAAGTACTTGAAATATTCACTCCAGCTAAAAGAGCCACTTTTGATCAAATCATTGAGAGAGAGAAGAAAAATATTGAGGAGAAGTTAATTCTAATTGAAAATTATTTGAAACAATGCACAAACATATACAGGGAATGTTGCAATACTGAGATACTTACAAAAAATGTAGATAAAAAGATAAAAGAGGTACAGGAGAAAATTACTAGTATTGCTAACTCTTTTGATGAAAACATTTCAATGACAACATCAATTGATGGTCAAATTTTGACTTTGGAGAACTAAATTTCTGCTCTTGAAAAGGAAAGAGATAAAATAATCCAGACAACTAAAGTCTGAGAGGTTTGGTGAGTCCAAGATTGGATTCACTTTGTGTACATAAGAAGGAATGGATGGATATGTTGGGAAAGCCCACACCAGCAGAGATAAATGAGAAAGAATCTTTTGCATATTTATTGAGTAGACTTGTATCTATCTCTAACACATTCAAAACCAATTGGGATTACTAGAGAGATCTTATCTAGAAATATTGAAACTGGTCAAGCTCCGATTAGACATTTTTTTTTGGAGGTATTCAGTGTAGTACTTATTCTTTGACATTCTTTCTGGGTATTGATGTTAAAGGGGGAGTAGCATACATGTGAAAAAGAATGAAAGAGTTGCATACATTAGGGGGAGTTATAGATTTTTTTGAATTTTTGAGATATGGAGTATTTTTCATGTTTAGCTCAGAGGGAGTAGGGTAGGATGAAACCGAGAGATGAAACCATGACCATTTTTCACATGAGTGTTGCCATCAATGCCAAAGGGGGAGATTGTTGGAAATTGATACTCTATTGGTTAGGTTTCACTATGTTGTCATTGATGGAAACATGATTTTGGGTTTTGACTTGATAAGGTGTACCAGTAGGAATTTCATAGATTCTACACCGGCACTAGCACCGATAGGTCAGGAATATTTCTTTGGTCACTGGCAATGCAGGCCAACATGGTATAGTAAAGCTTATCGATATTGGAGTTCAACTTATCTTGGATCTAACATCAGCAACTTGTTTTAATGTTTATTTATTTTTGTTATATGGCCGACATGTAATCTGATATTGTATATATCTTTGTAAGATGACATAAGGCATAAATTTTTATAGGGTATATAGGGCAGATTAATTAGATCATTTTGTAATAAGCAGAGGAACATGGTGATGGATATGTGAATGTAAATATTGAGGGAGACTATGTGTGTCAGAAATTTATTGTAAGGGTTATTTGGGTAAAGGGGTTTAGGTTTTCAATTGTAACAGACAGAGCTTAAAATAGAACTATATTCTAGCATAGAAGATGCTATCTTAGCAGTTCACACTTCTCCTGATTGTTGTCTGGAATTTTATGTAGGTAGTGAGGCTCCTATTGTAATTGAGTAGTATGCTCTAGGCTGTAAGCCTTCCTGCAAGTGCAGCCCATCATATATTGTAATATCTCTTCATATGGCTAGTGGATTGATATTGTCAGTCACAAATCCCACCGTGGTTTTTCCTCATTGGGTTTTCCACATATAAATATATGTGTTATGGTTCTCATTTATGTGTTTTTCTTATTGGTTTCTTCACTTCTTTCAATTCATTTTATACTGGTTGGTGCATGAAAGTTTTGTTAAGGCTAAAATCTACTATTCTGGTATAACATTGATTCACCCCCCCCTCCGCCCCCTCAGTGTTATTTGTTTCCAACATGTTTCTCCATAAAGTTTAGTTTCTCAAAAATTTGTTGAGGGTGCATTTCTAGGAGATAACAATATTTTTTTTGAATTCAATGTTTACTATTCTATTTTAACGAGTTGCAAAATTTATAACTCAAACATCAAAGTTGTCACTCCAGTAACTGTGCGAGGAATATCAGATACCGTTGCTGCATCTTGAAATGCATATTATTTGTATAATTTAAATTGATCTATAAATAAAAATTTATTTATAATTACAAATTTTAAGTGACTGATAAATAAAATTTTATGAATTCAAATCAACACACCTATGTCTACGGATGATTGCCAAACAACATGTTGATCGACTCATCCGTCAGTGCCACATCCTCAGTCATGCGGGTCTGACATCTACTCCTACAAATCATGCACAAATGGGATGTGGATCCATCTACAATGGCCTCATCATCCGTCCATGTGCATATCCCTAAGCAAGTGGCACACACATGCTAAATAGGCTCACTAGTGCTACCTACAACAACTAATGGTTCATCATCTGTTACAAGAGGGTGTGCTAATTGTGTCCCATATTGGATGATCACATTAGTCAATGTTGTAGCTTCTTTCAGATTCTATAGCTCCATCGACTCTTTCAGGTCTACTGGGATAGTTAAATGCACCTTGGGTTTGGGTGCTAGGGGGCGACGACTCTCCTGGGCTATTCACCTATGGGCTCCAGGTCTATCTTGGGTAGAGACGTCACCTCTACCATGGAACTCTCTCATGTCAAAATAATTGGGCAACACATTAAGGACAAACTCACAGTATAATTTCCTCAAAAAATACAATGGCACCTCAAAATTATTATAGGGTTCTTTGTCAAGACCATCCACCACCAATACCAAAAAGGATTCTTCATCTGCACATTGGTACACCAATGTATGGGATACCTCTTTACATTAAGAGTTAATGACTCACCAATTTTAGGATCAACAAAAAGGGAACATATTTATTGTTTACTAATGTTTTTTTTTTCACTCACTCATATGATAGCCCACTAGCATAATGTTGATGACACATATCCGTATAGTTTCCCCATTTTGTAATTTGAGTGGAAACTACACATGCAGCACTAGCTAATGTTTTTAGGCTAGTGGTGAGGGATTTATGATGCTCAAGGTCAGATGTTTTCAATTTATTAATCAGTCTATTTATTTTAGTTGTGTTTTCCCCTAATTTATTAAGAAATTGCTTCTATCTATTAGGTGTACGATCAAAAGGAGGAGCTAGAGGTGTATTATGTAGGTTTTGAGGAGGTGCATCTTGTTGTTGTTGTTGTGGATTTTCAGAATTTGGTTTGTGTAAAAAAATTTTTTTAAAAATAATAACAAAATTAAATTTAAACTTAAAATGTAAACAAAATTGAACAAATACGAAAGAAAAACAAAAATCAAGAAAAACCAACCTTGATCCATGGCATTTGGGTGAGAAAAGAGGGAGCTCATGCATGATTTAGTGAGAAAAACCCCAAAATTATCAACTCAAGGCCGTGTGAGAAATAAGACATAGTCGGCCGGAAAAAAATTTATTGACAGGTACCGCATACGTGTTTCTTTAGGACTTAAAACCTCGTATAGGGTTCTAAGTCCTAAAGAAGCACATATGCAGTCATCTCTCTAAAGTAATCACGTACGCACTTTTGTCCCTTTAGGCTCAGGGAAAACGAACCATAGAGTGCACAGGGTGATTTGAATTTTATGTACTATGATTGCGGTGCCTATTTTTTCAAGTTTTTTTAGTTGTTTCCACTTTTTGTACCCTCCATGAAGAACTTTCCATCTAAAATTTCCTACAAGAAAATCAAAATGTATTTGTTGCACAAGCTCCCACTAAAAATTAGATTATTTTAAAAAACCTAACAATCCACAACTAAAACCAATGGTGGTCTAGCTATAGTACCACTTGTAAGGAATGTATGTAACAAAACAACATCCAACACTAATCTTGAGAGGACGGTAACACAATTTTTTTATGGATCTTTACAAGAGTTATAAAAACCTAATAGAAATAAACATAAATAGAATGCATACCACAACATAGTGATTTACATGGGGAAAACTATTTCAAGAAAAATACCCCACACTTCAGAAGGCACCTTATATATTATTCAAGGATCAATAACAAATTATAATATACTTGCAAATAAATCTTTTCACAATAGTAGAATCAACTACATATTCAACGATAACTCATTAGCTATAGGATTCCTACACACAACCTTCACTTCACACACCTCATATATACAAGATACAATACATTAAATTATCAAATAGTATTAGACTGAATGGGTAGGTGAGTTAGCTTGGGCAGTGGATTTTCTCCCCATCAGTCTCGAGTTCAACTCCCTCTCGGATTTAAGAGGGAGGATTGGTTGTGGCCTCCAGATTCTCTACCTAGAGGACTAGTCTTACCTCAGTTCCTCCCTTCCTATCCCCAACTTGGCAATAAGTAAGCCCAAGGTAAGGCAGGTTGGGTTGCTGGACTGGGTCGCGGGGTTACCCTTGACCTAACTAAAAAAATAAAAAAACATCAAATAGTATTATAAAATTATTGGCTAAAACCATCAAAAGAAGTATAATTATTCATGGGTCCAATCCTAGATGCCCCACAATTTGTCAAAACACACATCAACACATGTAACTCCCTTTTACAATTCATTTATATATTTTATACGTTTTTTTAGATTTCCTATTTTAGGAGACACGTCTTTTGGAGGCCATAACTTTTAATTTGTGTGTCTAATTGACAAACCAATAGAAGAGCCAAAAAGCTTGTGATGTGATCTATCAAACTATAACTAGATACATTAGTTACGAACACTTTTGGGCTATGTTAGAGCCTCTAAAGCCCTCAAAATTGACATTGAAACTTTTGTTCAAAACTTTTAAAAATAGAAACTTGAATATCTTCAAATCTAGAGATGATATTCCAACAAAAATTTACATGGACGCTTATCTAGCCAAGGCAAATTTTAGACCACTTCATTTTCAAACAAAAACTTACTATAAATAGTAATGTTATATAAATGCAAGTTTGAGACACCAATTTCCTAACATAAAGTGCCTCACACTCAATAATGTATTTAGAAAATCATGTTTCATTATTGACAAATATTATTGTAAACTACCTTCTTTGGTGATCTATTTACAACCTCAAGAGCCTAAGATTGTCAAATCCTCTATGTTGTCATTTTGAAATGTCGCATATATAGATGAAATAATCCATCACATAGTCCAACCCTTAGGTCCTAGTGCAAATTTCCTCTAGTTTAGCTAATCTATTTACACAATTAGGAGCATTCCCTATGTTATAATTGATGCAAAGAAAAATAAACACATACCTTTAATCTCAAATGTGCAACTTCATACAAACTAACTCTAAAAATAATTCAAAATTTTTCAAGAGTAGTCTCTTGTTCTTCACTCAAAATCTCCGAAACCTATATTCAAATAATGAATAACTAAAATTACATTCAGACAATGCATAAATAAAACTACATTGATATTCATTCATATGGGTTTCAATTACATTCTAAAAATTAAATACAAAGTTGAATAAAATCAATATGAAAATAAGTTTTAAATTACAAGCCAAAAAAAACTTTATATTTCATGCACCTTGCTACAAAAAAAATATTCTCAAATCTACAAATATGAATGAATATCAATGTAGTTTTATTTCAAGGCAAACTCTATATTCAAATAATGAAGAACTAAAATTACATTCAAACAATTCATAACTAAAACTACATTGATATTCATTCATATGGGTTTCAATTACATTCTAAAAATTAGATACAAAGTTGAATAAAATCAATTTGAAAGTAAGTTTGAAATTACAAGCCTAAATGACTTTACATTTCATGCACCTTGCTACATCAAAATATTCTCAAATCTACAAATGTAGTTTTAAATCAACAACACAAATATAAAATTAGCAACCCATGAACAATATCTCTGTGAAATTATTCAAACCTTTAGGTATGAAATCTTCCTGTGAAAATGTATCTCGATCCTTGCACTCAGGAAATCAAATTTCTCCGCTAGCAGTTAGTTGCAAACAATCTTCTCTACCCTCAATATGCAATATCTTTTAGAGAAACTTGTAAATATTCAACAATGGATTAAAAAAAAATACTTTTATCTACAATACCTCTTCTAATACCATTAAAACATGATCTTTGAGCCTATTTTAAAAAAGCTATACCATTCTCCACTTTCTAAAAAATGGCATTGTCAAAATTACCTTAAACCAAGATTCTTGGTAACCCAAAGGGCTATGCCAAAACATATCAAAATCCATAAAACCCCTTTTATAATATGCATTTAGTGTTAAAATGGTATTATTGTTCTCCTTTTCTTAAACTACCAAAACTGTGTGCCATTTGAGTTCCCACTCCTCATAAATAGGGGCTCAAATTGGATTTAGAGATAGTCAACATAACTTGGGTGACTATATTTTCAACTACTACATTTAAGGAACATTAAATCAGTTGTCATAAAGTAGCAACTCTAAGAAAACTATGCCTTGAATGACAACTTTGAATTTTAAATTTAAAAATTGCCTCCTAAACTATCTATCACATCAAAATTTTACAAGATTAGTAAGAGCCCAATTATTTTATAAAATATTTTTGTCTAAAAAATTGCATTTATTCTCTTACAAAATAAGTTACCAAAATATTAGAAAAATGAAAATTAAACACTTTCTTTTTGGTTGATAAGGATTGCCTTTGACTATGGATGATCCTCAATCACTTGGGAGTAGGCTTGGTATGATATTCAACACCAATTCATCATATTGGTTTCACCAAACTCCAACTTTTGTCTTCATTTTTACACTTAAATTCATGTCCTCATGTGACCGCTTATGTACATTTTTTTTTTCAATTCAAGTAGTTGGAGTGTTAAAAAATTTAAAATAGCCTCATGTTCCCATGTTGTTGCTTAAGCTTTTTTTCTACTTAAATTTAAATAGTTATATGTTCCTTTGGAAAATATAAATTATGAAAAAAGAATAATATAGAATCTTTCCTATTTTTGGGAGCATCTATTGTTAAGGCAATGAAACTAGGCCATAAAAAAATATGGGGGGCTAAAAATAATTAGCAACTACTTATTGAAAAAAATGCCTGATTTTTTCATAAATTTCTTTCCTTTCTTTATTTGCCACCAAATTTTCTCTCTTTCATTTACCACCAAATATTCCTTGCAAATTTAATGTGAAAAAATAATATTAATATTGTTAGCAGTAAAATTAAAATGATGGCTAAAAATTAAACAATAAAATTGGTAGTTAAATGGGGCTACAACTCCACAAATTATTAATAAAAAATCTAAGTAGTGATTACTAGCCACAATAAGCTAAGCGGTTGCATGGGGCCTTGCACTAAGCTTTGAAATGGGGAGGGTTCGAAATAAGCAACAACTTCTTAAGGGAAAAAATGACATGTGGCTTTAGCACTTTTTTTTCCTCTCCTTATTTTTCTAGAATTTTGTCTTAATTTTTATTTCCAATAAATATGACTTAATTTTTTTATTAAAAACACTATTTAAGAAGATTTCTTAAAAATAAAAAGCAATTCTACTCTTGACGTGGCTACTAGCTACACAATTTTTTTCTCGAAAAGTTGATCAGTAGCTCTTAGCAAAAATAAGCTAAGAAGCTACATGTGAACCTACCCTAAGCTATTATAAATAGCTAGTTCTAGGACTTTTCCTACTCAGACAAATTCATATTAAATAAATCTTGATTATAATTGAGTGTGACATTTCAAATGAAGGGGGTGACATCACTTTCAATGTGGTGTTTCAATGCTTTGTATGGGATAAACTTTTAGAAAAGGGAATAACCAATCCACAGTGTTTAGGTAATATATTAATAAAGACAATAATGACAACTAAATGTTGTGATAAAATAATAAATGTTAAATAGATTAGAGATTCCAAAATAGAAGTGTCATAATACTTAAAAATGTTTATTACAGTCATATCTATGGATGGAAATCAGCATTTAAATGCAATTTTATTGGACCTTTCTAGTAAAAACCTACCATTCATGTGGATAATTTTTGTGTTACTTATATAAAGGCATTTCACATTTATTGAATTCATTTAAGGATCAAAACAATGTATTCAAATTATTATTATCTATATATTTTTATAGCATTGTTATAGGTCTTTGTCATTCTAATTACGTTTTTTATCCTATCCTTAAAATAGTAATTTTAACAAGACTTTCAATATTTTATCTATCCTCTATCATTAGTGTTTTAAATAGATAGACAAACAACACTTGACTTCAATACTCTCTGTTTCGTTAGATGTTGTTAACTTTGAAATTATTATTTTAGAATTAGCATATTATTAGAATAAATGGAAACAGAAGTGGAGTAGGCATTCGACCATATTCTTATACAAATATTTACTTATGATTTCATTAGTATGCCTTTCAAGGTAATTATGTAAATGTTTTTTATTAGGGAAAAAGTGAGTTTCTCATAGCAATAAATGTAATTTCATATTTATTCTTGGTATATAATAGACTATCTTATATATTTCACAAGTAAATATGTCATTTAAAAAATATTAGGTATATGATAGACAAATATATATAATAGGGTGAATTAATAATTTCACTCTTAATAAGGATAACATGATATTAATCACTTGTGCCCTTAAAGGTATAATCAAAGCTTTGTTACAATTTTGAATAAACCATTTAATTTACATCTATTATCATATCTTAATTTGAAGCAATTACCATTCCTTCTTTGCTAAATTAAGGTACCATTTTAGATAAATAATGCCATGCCTAGACAATGCGTTTCAAAATTATTGGAGTTTCAATCACAATATTCACTCAAATTCACCATCACCCAACTTGTCTATACTCCCTGGAAAACATAAGATGCTAAAAAGTTGTTTAGCATGGATTGTTGAGACTAAGCTATTTTAAAATTAATAGAAGCAAACACTGATTTTATGTTCTCTTGTAGTTCTAAGTTGTTTACATCATTTCCATATTCAATATTAGATAAAGTTCTATTGCATTGATGATGGAGTGAATTAGGTTGTTTGATGGATTTATGGTGCATAGTATTTGTGGATTTTTTATTGTAAATTAAGTTAGATCACTAGTCTAATCTCATATTTTGTTAAGGTCCATTTTGAAGATTCCCCCGAGTTACATCAGATATTAGATATTTATGTGAATATTTATAATTTGGATGTCAAAGAGGGTAACAATATGAATATATCTATAATTAAAAAGGAATTGGTTCATTTTGATAGATCTATCTATCTATACCATTGAATTATTGTTGTGGTTGTCTATGCCAGTTTTATATTTTCTCTTGTCCATGCTATCATGTAAAGTTTATTTAAAATCAGAAAGTATTTGTTTCATTATAAAATATAATGCTAAAAATCTTTTTAAAATCTTAAATTTATATTATTCTCAATCTTCAAGGTATATATTATTTATACATATTTCTTTTGATAATTATCTATGTTTGTTTTATGCACTACTTTAGTGAATTATTACATGAGATACTTCATAACCAACATCATACCTGTCTTCCTATAACAATAGAGGGAAAAAATAAAACCTATAGAAATCATGGATAACTAAGAACCTTAGTTGAAAAGAAGCACATACTTTGAATTCATTATGTCTAACAATTTTTAGATCATGAATAAAAATAAATAGAATATGTAAGTAGCATGATTAAATTAATGTTTCCTTCTCTCAAAGAAAATAAAAGCTGAATTGAAAATCAATTGTAGCACAAAATCGTTATATAAATTATGTGAACCCCATGGTAACATACCCCTATCTTCCTTTCATATAAACTTCAGTGTACATTATTCAGTGCTGAGATTTGATGTAGAAACTTACTTAAGTCTGAAATTTATGTTACCAGGCCACCATACATAGGTACACTCAAAAGGCAATAAGGGTGGGTAAAACGAAATGTTGTCAAATGTACGATCTTTCAGTTTCATTATGTTCATCCCAAGTTCCGGATCAATTTCATCCATTGGAAATTTTCTTACCAGTCTTTTGCTTCCATCATATACATTAATTCCTTCTCGACCAACCACCACAATCCATCCACTGTTGTTAACTGAAATAAGCATAATTTCTCTGGGCAAACAAATATCCACTCGACACCAACACTTTGCATTTATGTTTTCTTTACCGTTCTCTAATTTCCACATGAACCCATACTCCCTATCAACCAAAATTAGCTGACCAAAATCACTCCCACCTAAACACCAATACACCCTAGTATTTTTATCTGAATGTCTGTAAACTGCATCGTGTGGAGGTGGAAGTTTTGTCGAACGATTATCGGAAAGGTTATATTCTACAACCCCTCCATTAGGTGAAAATTGATTCAACCAGTAAAATCTTCCTCTATAGTAAACTCCTTGTCCCGAAACTTTAATTTGTTCTTTAAATTCATGACTAAATTCAAAACTTGTCCGCCAGTAACCCGTTGATGAATCCCAGACGTAAAAGTAATCTAGGGAAGAGCCCGCCAGCATAATGAATTTATCGGTGGAAGGATCGTATGCTCTTACAATCGGTTCACTAGCATCGCGAATGTAAGGGAGGCGTTTCAAGGACCTGCTCTTTTCGTCGCAAATGTAGAAGTAATGACCATGATGCAAACAGAACATGGTGTTGCATGCTACTTCTATGATATAAGAATATTTACCGACTTTGTAAAAATCTCCACTTCCTTCCATCACCCATGAATGTATCTCACTAAGCTCAATCTTACCGAATTGAAATAAAAAAGCTGATGTGTAAGAAAGATTTATGTTTGGATATATTCTCTGCATGGAAGCATATGAGGAGAGCATCTCGTTCCATTCTTTCCACACAGTCCTCAATGTAACAAGGCTTCTTCTTGGGAGCAGCCTTGCTATGATATTCAACGCAATTTCATCGGGTAGGTTTCGCCAAACTCCAATTTCCATCATTATTTATGCAATAAAGCTATAGTAAATTGCTACTTCTGCTATTTTTCTTACTCAACCCAAGCCATATTTTAATAAAGCTTGATTATCATTCAGTGCGACATTTCAAATGAAGAGGGCGACCATTCAATGTGACGTTTTTACTTCTTGCTAATTAATAGATCCTCCTCCTTAACATCCCACTATATGGCACAAATCATAATCACTAATAAATCTTCCTTCTTTATATATCATATATGAAATCATTACAAGAAAATTTCTCTAATTCTATTCTCGTCGATGAGCCTTCCTTCTATAAATTTCAACTACTAAATTAAATAATATCATTTGGACAACCCCTCACGTACAAAGTCTCAACAATTCACAATTGAACCAAAACTGTTAAGATTTGATAACTCTTATAAGAAAGGTTAGATAATGGAGCAACATCATATACTAATATTGAGAGGATGATTATGTTTTAAAAAAATTAAAATAATTATAAAAACTATAAAATGGAAACATAAATACTATTCATACAGCAACATGATGATTTGTATAGTGAAAATATTTTCGGTAAAAAATGATACATAATATCTTTTATAAGACGACCTACTCAAAATAGGATTTGTTCAAAAAACTCAACAATGTACAATTGAAACTAAATGTGATCAAAATTTTACACCAATTATAAGAAAGCTTAGGTAATGGAAAGACTTTCTACATTAATATTGAGAAGACAACTACACAAAAAAATGGTAAGATTAATATTAAGCCTTCTTTTTGTACCCTACTCTTGAGGAAATTTTTATGTGTGTCATTCATCTCATTTATTAGTTGTACATGCAAATCATGTGATTGATTGCTTTCTTCTAAATAAGCACACCACCACACCTATCCTCAATTGAAATTTTTAACCACCATAAAGTGGTGGAGAAGATCTTGAAATATCTCTTTGATGATTCTTCAATATGTTCAACATAAGATTTTAAATAAGTAGGATATAATTGAGCGGGTACTACTATAGCTATGTGATATAGTACTTGGATAATGCATCTTACATGCCCTCCCATCTATATATCAAATCAAATTTTATTGTCATCACTCTCTATAATCACATATTTCTATCAAACAAACAGTGAAGATCAACAAATCCTACATTTATGATACAACAATGTTAATCTTCATGCATGATAAGAATTGCCAAATCCTAGATTGGGATCCCCTACCTAGTATAAATATATATACTATACAACCACTCCACAAACCAAATATATTTGTTATATTGAAAAGAAACGCCTTGTTTGAATTCATTATATCAGTAATAATTTTACATCCTGAATAATAAAGAATGTAAGTAGCACATTTTAACCACTTTTTATCTTAAATGAGATGTTTCAAATAATATTTTCTTATTCGAAAATTGATGCATGAACAAAATTGTTGTGAAAGTTATGTATAAATAGTTTTACAATTATTTTATGAAACCTTTGTTTCTTTACCAATTTTTTTTTTTTTTTTTCCAGGGCAAACTAATACAAAATATTTCTAAATTTTCTTTTTGAAGTGCCTCACATAATCTTCAAGAGAACTCCATACTAAAATTCCCCAATGTTACTTTCTTCTAACGTTCAAACTTTAGTGTACATCATTGTTGCCAAGATTTGAAGTAGAAACTTTAGTAAGAACTAAAGAAGGTTAGAAAGTTTTGTTACATTGACACATAAGGTACCTATTCACATGGAATATTATTTGTTTATCATATAATCAAAGGATTGAATTAAAATATTGATACAATAAAAAAGAATATAGTGGAATCTATTTTACAAGAACAAGATCCTTTCCATTTTATAGGGTTTTTATGCCAAGCATTAAAATCTTAAAGGAATCCAATGTATCATTTATATTGGGCAGTTGAAAGCTTGGGCTTCTTTGACAAAAGAGTTTGACATTCTTCTATCCAATTGGAGAAATTATTATGTGCTTAGAGATGGTTGTACTATAGCACCCTCCATCATGTAAAGCTAATAAAACCCTAAACTATTACATGGTTTTCTTCCATTCTCATTCGGTGGTTTATGCATGAACTTTGCCTCAAACATTATCAGGTTTTTTTGAAGTTTATTTAACTATTCAAGTATGATCTCCATAATTCTATTCTACTTCTATATGCTCTTAGGGCTCAAATTTTAATCTAAATATAATTTTTTTGACTAATTTATATTAATAAACAAAGAGTGAAAAAAAATTTCACAATAAATTATTCTTTCATTTTTTATTCATTTACTCCTTACTTTAGGAGAGTCAACATTGTTAGAGTGGTAGGAGTTATATATATGGTCCTCTAAAAAGGCACTAATGATTAAATAATTTTCCTACTTTAGATTATTTTTTAAAGGAACAAATATTCAATACCTTTTGTGTTGTTAGACCTAATCAAGGTATGTGATTACTAAATATAACCCTTTCCCAAATAAATTGATTGAGGATTCAAGATTAATCAAATATGGGAGTGTTGAGTTTGTATGGGGAAGGTGGGAAAGTTGTTCCTATATGCAATATGACTAATGGTAAAATATGTTGTGATCAAACTTTGAAGTTTAATGCACTTGGTGACCTAGGCTTGAGAAGAGCTCTCTCCTCAACTTTTCTTCTTAGTAGATCAAACTTTCTCAAATTTTTAATTGGCTGATATAATCCTTATAGAAATTGTGGTTACCTTGTGTTTTCATTCATATCAACCTATTATTTTATATTATTTATAATCAAAAAATAAGTTGAAGACTTGTAATGATGTGTTCTATCTTAGCTTTTGAAGCTCATGATTGAATGTCAAAATATATTGATCTAAAGTTTATAGTTGGATCTCAAAGGTGTGGATCTAAAGTTCATGGTTGCATGTCATAATATGTTTTAATCTAAATTTAATGTTGGATGTCAAATGTACATATATTGAGATGTTATAAATTAGAAGATAAGGTTTGCAGGTATTTTAAAGGTACGAAAGGTGTCACACATTTCTGGAAGAATGTACCATACTTATCTACATCTGAACATAAAATTCATCATTTGGAAATAAGATCGAGGAAGGTGTGACCTATTTATGTGTCTATCCTCATATTACAAGTGATAAGGGAAACGTTTCAGGGGTTGTCAGTGTAAAGTTTGTACTATCACATGATGGAATGGATCAGAAGGATTGGGATATTTGTGCACATTGTCTATATATTTTGTGTCAACATCTTTTTGTTGAGAGTGGTTTTCGTTGCACCAAAATATTGACCTATCAATTTGTGATGCAACCATTAGACTTATAGTTACCATGGGAGGTGGTTAATCAATGTCGCAAACACATTGATTTTGCTACACAGAGACCAAGGGCACACACCTTGCAACAATCCCCCCTCACCACAAGTATGGTTTGAACCCATGACCCAACTCTGATACCATTTATTGGGAGTGTTAGTCATTGTACCAAAATATAAAGTTCTCAATAATTGATACAACCAATAGTCTTATAGAATCCATTGAGGTGGTTAAGCCATGTTGCAAACACACTGCTTTTGTTGCACAAAGACTAAGGGCACACACCTTGCAAGACATTGAATTTTTCATGTGTAAAAAAAACATGGATTTACTTATTATATCAAAAGATTGTATTATCTGATTTTGAAGTGATGTTAGGTTTTGTATATATTTTCTTGCTCCAGCTTAATTGAGTGTGATTGTATGAAATAAGGGTATGGAAATTTTTTGAAATTCATATAATGCTTATATGTGGTTGACATGTTGGGTTTAGGTCTTTCTAGTACCAATTTTTGTTTAGAGTGAATCTATGATAGCATATGTGGCTGCCTAACTGACTTGAAATAATTGTGCCATTAGTTTAAATTTTTTTCCTAGCATGGAGATGTGTGGTAGGATAAATTAGGTCCTGTTTATATCAAATTTGGGGATGCAATTTTTTTCCTTTCTCCATGGATATTTTTGGGAAAGGTATTGGATGTTATACATTTCATATCAACACATTTCATCTTGGTTGACTTTGACAAAGAACTTTGTTTCCTAAGGAGGATATAGTTGGAAGATCAAATCATTTGAAAGTATTGTGATGTTGTGTGGTGTGCTAATCAAATGATTAATTCATACCAAAGGCAGTTAGTCAAAGGTAACTACATTCAAATAAGCCCAAAAGTGTGTTCAAGGTGGTGAGCCAAGAGTAGTTGATATTGACAAGAAAAGTTATTAGATTGGATTATTATTAGCCATTCATGCTATTTTTAAATTGTAGACTCCTTTTGTAAATGTTGTCATTATTATATAGTATTTCACTTCCTTTGGTTCTAGCCATAAAAATATGTATGAAGTAGATGCAACTTCCTTTCGGTTGCGCCCCATTAAACCTTATGCAGTCCTATTTTTATTTGTGAGGATGGTTTAATTGGATACTATGTCACCCCAACCCCTCTCAATATTTTGATGTTTCTAAATGCAATAGGATATTTAAACTCTAAGAAGGCTCCATTATATTTGGGATCACTAAAATTCCTCCTCTATATAATTTCAATCTTCTTACATCTATCACTTCCAAGATAATTAACAACTATTTCTTTGTAAATATTAATGATCCCTTCACTCTTAAGATATTAGTGTTCATAACATGAAACAAAAACCTATATTCTCACATTATTAATAAACCTTTTAGGCTTAAATTTTCTTTCATCACCTATTCCCTTACCAAAATAATGCAGTGTATTATGAAATTTATCATTAAAATTCTTATCTCAAATATATCATGCTAGGGAATGCAACCTCCCTTTTTAAGGTGAATTTGGTTCTAATTATGAGACTACCATATTTCTTCTAGATATAAGATTCTATCAACTTAGTGGTAGTTTTTAAAGGGAAAATATAACTCTATAAACCTAGATAATAATATAATTGTCATATACAAATTAGTTCCCCTAGCTATGGTCAATATCTAATGATTCTTTTAGTTATTTGTTGTTTACGAATTGACAAAAGACCTTAGATTATACTGTCATTTTCTACTTTAACATATCTAAAATATAAGTAACAAATAAGTCCTCAAAACTATAATATTTTTAAAACCGGTAGTTTTTATCAAGCTTGATAGTGTACATTTGAGTAGACCTCACCAATCTTTGTCATGCCTCATTTGGTTTAATTATTAACCCTACAACATACTAATTCTCTTAAAAAACATAAAATAAGATGTGACATGGTAAGGTGTACATCTAAATGTGTGATATTATTATAGCTAATTGTATCTATTATAACTTTCGGCTTTATTTGGGCCCTGAATTTAGTTTACTCTTTCCTACATCATTTTAAGCCTATTTAGGTTGCATTATAATTTAAATATTTATTAATAATCTTTTAATTTAACTATCATAAGATATTTAAATTGGGTGTAAATATAAAATTAGACACCACCACACTCATGGCTTCATTGTAAAGGTCATATTTTGGTGGACCAAGGTGCCGTCCAATTGTGTCCTACGAAGATTATTTGAATGTAGTCAATGTAAGTGCCTTTCCTTTATAATTTGAATTTTAGTCTTAATTTTTGTAGTTGACCATTTTGTGTTTATCTAAAAATAAAAATTTCATTACAAACCTTATATAATGAATAAGTTCTATCATTCATAATATTAAATTATAATATAATTGCTTTAAAGATTATCCAAGCATTCAAAATTTATTTTTTCAACAAATTTAGTACTAAGCTACATAAAACTACATGAATGTAAGGGTTGATTTCATTTATGTTTTATGATCATTTTCTAATTAATAAAACTAGGATAGGCCCATACCATTATATATCCACAAAGGGAGACCAAAAGCACACTAGGGATGCACAACTAGCAAAAACCTAGAAAGGAAAACAAATAGCTAGCATCTACACTAAAAGAACATTAAACAAAGAAGAGACAAAAATAAATAAAAAACATAAAAACAACCATCCATCATACACATAGGGAGATAGTCTACTACATGGGTGTTTCTTACTAATCATGCCATAAGCTAAGAACTTTTTTAAAAAAACACACTTTTCTACCTGACCTAATCCTATAACCTAAGGAGACCAATGAGGAATCAGAGGTGGATTTAGCCAAAGATGTTGTGGGGCCAGAGCCTGTGGCGACAAAATCCATGTTTTTTTATTTTATTGACCATTTTCTTTTCTATCTCATCCTAGATCATCTATAGGGAGGCATTGTGCTTAATAGGCACTTTCGTACAAGAAAGGTTGACCTCAATTTTCTTTCTGAGGGCCTCCTAGGTTTTCTTGACTTCTTCCAACTTGAGTTTGGCCCATGTCATCTTGATCTTGGAGTCCAAATCATTGATATTTTTTCCCACCTTAGCCCACTACCACATGATGCACATATAAATTGGGATAATTGGTAAACCCAATCTGAATAAAAGGGACCTCACTAGAAGGGGATAAAGTCAAGCATAAATCATACAATCTACGAATGACAATGGCTTTAGAAATAAACTGAGACAAAGAGGAAAAAAACCAGAAGGGGAAATTCATTCTTACCTTGTGGAAAAGATGATTTAACATGGGTAAGATGATCTATAGATGGAACCTCCATTTCCTTCCATCCAAGTTGAATTAGTTCATGAACAATAGAACTACGTCCTTCCAAATTCCTTGTAGTTCCTCATTATAACCACTTTGTAAACATTAAAACCACTTCCCAAGGTTTAAAGAATCAATTAAATTACTCTTTATAATTCCCTTTGGGCTTTTTGGGTAATGAAATACCATCAAGGGCCAGCCCAGTAACCTTCATAATGATCTTTGCAAAAACCACAAAGGTTACATTACCAATCTTCATAGTATTATTATATAGGCATGAACAAACATGCTAGAGAGCTTAGGATGATGGGTAATCACCCCCTCCACATAAGTTGATGGTATGATGAAAGAATAAGTATCCGATAGAATACTGAGAGGGGGGTTGAATCATTATACTAAAAAACTGATACAAAGTTCCCAAACTCAAATTCAATCACACAAAGTAAACTTATCATAGTTAAGATCAATATTCACAAGAATACTTGACATGAACTGGTTTGACTGTAAAGATAACTTTAACAGTAAACAACTTCAAAATTTATGAACATCAAGAATTATTAATCACATCTTCAACATATTCATCTCTCAAATACTTCTAGCTACCATGCCTTATCATAAATTATTCTAATCAACATATAAGACCTCAACCACAAAAGCATTCACCACTTGACATAAATATTTATACGTGGAAAACCCAAATAGTTAAAAAAAATGATGAGATTGGACTCACAAAGATAGCTATCAAAACTCTTCTGAAGTTTGCCCCCTTAGGAGCCAAGTCTGTTAAACCTTTACAATAAGTCTTGTTAAGAACTAATTCCTGTTTAGGAATCACCCAGTTAAGGGATTTACAAATATGCCTTATGTAAAGCACAATACCCTATTAGGAGTAACCTCTCTAGAAGATTTAAGAATCCAAGGTAATGGACCACCTTGTTAGAGGATTTAATGAGTATCCAAGCTTGTTAGAGCTTACCCGGTTAAGGGATTTCATTTCTGCTATAATTGCTCGAAAATAATAGGTTTTGTTGATCTTTCTTAATAGCACTACATTTGCTTTATCAGATCCTTTTAAGCTTCAATCTTCCTTTACTAAAAGTAAAAGTCCATTCATTGTTTAGGCAACTGCACACTCATAGGTTTTTGCCAATCTTGCCAACTTTGCCAACATCTTTTACAAGCAACTTCATCGACCTTAAATACAAAAACTAATTAGGTCGGTAAGACAACAAAAACCTAATTCTCATCATCGAGATTACAAACAAGTTAATACAATCTTGACTGTTATAAATCATAACAATCTCTTCACATTCTTCAAGAAAATTCCAACCGCTCCATGATCACCGCTTCATAAGACTATGTAACTCATCACGTGCATTAGAAGCAATCCACTTTGCTCCTTTCCAAGAAATCAAACAAATGCGCCAAATCAATCTGTTCTTATCCTCATACAATGATCACACGTGTCTCCATCATTTCCACTCACCAGATAATAAACCAACAAACTTGATCTGTTAGGGTTTATCAACAGGTAGGGTTTACCAGTTACATTACATAGAAAGGTTTAACCCTTTACACCGGTTTATCGGTTCAACTCATAAACTTAACATACCAGTTTACAACATCTTACACAAATTTTAACACACCGGTTATAAGACAAAAGAAATAATAACAATAACATCAACAATATCATGAATACCATTATACTGATATAATTGACATCAATGACAACATATCATTAATGTAATATATATGCAAAATGCCAAAAAACTAAAAATGCCAATAAGTATCCAAATTGCCCTAAAGTGTTTTATTCTACAGATCCCCACTATTATTAAATTATGAGAATTCATTAAGTTTGGTTTGAATTAAATCATGAATCATATCCTTAAAAAAGGAAACAAGGTTAAGAAAGGGACAAGCTTGGGGAATATAGTGGTAGGTGGTACAAACAAATTTTAAATCCAATGGCCTTGACTAAAGAGAAGATGAAAAGGTGAGAAAGGTAATTACCAAAAAGGAAACATTTGTATTATTCATCACTAATAGAAAATTCCTTCAAAATCATGCCATAAGCCTCTATCAAGATTTCATGCAAGTCAAACCAAATTAAAAAAATTATTGACATATATGCCCAACCCAACCAACTTATCTGCGACATAGTTGCCTTCCCATTGCATGTGCAAAAACTTAACATCTCCAAGGGTAGGAAGAACATAATGAAACTTGAAGATGATTGAATTATATTTCTACTATGGTTTAGCCATCCCTTTAAGAATAACGATTATATTGCGAGAATCACATTCAATAATGATGCTTCTAAGACCCTTTTACCTATCCACAATTAACTCATGATAGATTGTTTCCTTATTAGTGATGCTTGAAGTTTGAAATCCTAAATTTTCCACATATGTAAGGATGAGGCACCCATGCGAGTTTCTGAGTACTCCACCCCCTCTTCCTTGAATCAAGTTTCTATGAGAAGACCCATTGAAATTCAACTCTAGCCAATTAGTGTTGAAGGGATCCCTTTTTTATGATAATGATATTACATTAAAATTTGAGGACATTTCTAAGGAGCATTGTTAATTTAGTATTCAATTAATGATCTAGTCTCTAAACTTCTAAGGATAATCTCTTTTTCATTAATCATATATATTATTCAGGTCAAAACACCAACTGAGGGGTTAAATTAGGTAATTTCTAAATAAAAAATGTATTTTCTTGAATTTTCATTTCTTGATATTTAGATCTAACAATAGAGGAGGTTGTAGAAAGTCAAAGTAGAGAGTCATGGTCAATTCCAAATTTTGAACAAACAAATACACTAGGACTAGAGTGCTTAACACTTTTGTTCAACACTTTTTGGAGTAGATTTTAATCACACAAGCCAATAGAATTTCCTAATTATAGATTTTCTTCATTCTCTCAATTTTAGTACCCTCATGATTATGGTGGCCAACACCCATGTTTGACACTTTAAGCCTCAATTTGTAGGTTTTCATTTCATTTTGTGTCCTATTTCTAGACTGTCCTATTGTATTTATTTCTACTCTATAATTTACTACTATTTTTATTATTTTCATATTGTTTAACCTAATTTATTCATACACACATCACAATGCTGATTTCATTCTAAAAACTAAACACAATTTAAGTGCTTAGCTCTTTGTTTATGACTATAATCAAGCGTATTCATGTTCCAATTATCTACTAGAGATATTTGTGATATTAATTTACATCAATGGGCCTATGATGTCATTTCCATACACATTAGTGACTTTACCTATACTTTCTAAAACTAAACATTACATCATGTATTCTCCATGTGGATTTCAATGACCATGGTTCCACACTCTCTTTTCTCTTCACTCTAAATGTATCACTAGTAATATTCTCACTTACACAAAGATCCAAAATCTCACCATAAAATTTCCCTACACCCTCGTCAAAGATTTATCAATTAAGGAAAACAAGTAGTGAAACACTACATATGGATACTTCACATGAAATCAAAAGAAGGAACAAAAGGGGTCGCTTGAATGTTCCACCAATGTGCCACATGTTTCTTCTTATTTTAAGAAATGCTTCATCTTTCTCTTAAAATTTGTGTTAAAAGAAGACTCACTGAGATTTCATGGTAATTTAAGCCAAGTAAAAGTGGATTTCCTAAGAATACCCACCAAGATGGGGCATGTTCAAAACACATGTGGACCCAGCTAGCTTATATAAAACTTGTTGGAATTTATGGAAGGTGGCACTTGTCAATTAGATGGGGAATTAAAATAGCCTTGAGAACAAAAGGAAATGTTGGGATACCCTTGGTCAATAAAAGTAAAAATAAATTTGGACAAACCATGCAACCAAAGAAAGAATTAGTCACCAAAGTTAAATAAATAATCTGTAAGCCTAGACTATTTTGTTTTGAAATCACAAATCAATTTAGGAGGTTCTCATGTCATATGTTTGAAGAGAGGCGATAGTGCTAAACTAATTCATGTGGAAGTAGTTGCAACACCCATCATGATGAGATTAACACACAATAGATATGTAGGCACAACTTGAGCTATCAAAGATTTTTAGGTAAGTAAAAATAACTCTATTGAAGCCTATGGGATTTATGTATGAAAGGATCTAATTCTTCATATAAATTATTCAATAGTTTGAATCCTTTGAACAATAATAAATTCATCTGTAAGAGTTTATTAATTTGCATATGTGATCATACCTTAACATTTTTGTTCTTTATTAAGGCATGGCACTATGTCTTTTCTATTATTTTTCTTATTTTATGTAAGATGGATTTCTCTGTATCATCGTTGAAAAGTATTCCCTATATGGTCAATTTAACTTTTTTATTTCTAGATGAATCTGTGAATTGTGTATCATGATAGATTTCCCACTCTTCCATTTTCCTTAGTTCTAGAATTAGGCTATACTTTATATCAAAAAAATTTAAGAATGGTTAGTTATTGTAAAAATCTTAAAGGATTTATTTATTTCTACCAAGTATTGGTAGGTACTTCCCATAGGAGGATTTGCATTTTATGTCCAATGTATATGTAACTTTGTGCTTTTTTTTCTCCTCTCAATAATGAAGGGTTCTAGTGCAATGTGCTCATTCTATGGAATCAATATTTCCTTATGATTTTCACAAAAATATATTATAAATTATTGTAAAGGCTTTGCATTAACACATGACCTTAGTCTAGTTGTTTTTCATGTTTTACCTCCTTCACTTTCCATTCCTTATAAATAAAGAACCAACTTCTAAAATCCTAGAGGTCATTTTGTATATTGTAAGCTAAGTCCTACTCCCATGTATGTAAAACTTCCAAACTACTCGTACTAAGGTATATCATTTTCGAGATCAACACTCTTTTATAAAACACCCAGTGGGACCTGTTGGGCTCTTCTCATGAAGATTTTGTACATTTCCCAATTTTCTTCATAAAAAATCTTTGTGATAAAAATTTGATGCTTCTACATGGATGAAGATGATGAAGATGACTCAGATAGTATGTATCTTATCTGTAACGTTAGATAGAGGAGTTGTACCCATGGGGGGATTCGTAAATTTATTATGAAAATTTATATTGAGCAAGAGTTTTTTTTCCTCTTTCCATGAAAATATAGAAATCTCATCCACATATGCACAATAATCTCATCTTCCAAGACATCATAACACCCAATATAATATTGAAGTAAATCTCATTGATGTTGATATCAAAGAGATTATTGTATATTTCAAAGATGAAATGAGGTCAGTGCAAGTAGAAACACAAAGATATCAATATATACTTTCTTATCACACATATATTTGGTGAATGGATCCAACATAATTGTAGAGTCATTAAATTTCCACCCTAGAAAATTTTGACTGCATTAGGGACCTCACGCACGTGAGTTCGAATCCTCTAGCCTGATCAGAGACCAAAAATTGCTCAACCCTTAGAAACAACTTCTTCCTTTCCCTCTACAAAACCCCATCCACACTCTACCCTTGCGAAAGGGGTAGGATAAGGGCATGGCACCACTGTCCCCCCTTGGACAGGGATGTGGTACATGTGTTCTTCCAAGACAGGGGGATGGAAACCCTTTCCCTGCCCTATTTTGGGGTAGTACCCTTCCTAGGGTTGCATTGTTTGTTATGCATCAGGCGGTAAATTCCCTCGATGTCGACCCATGATGAAAATCAAATCCACTAACATGTATTTAAGGGGAATTCATCCTCTCATTTGCAGAATTGGGGATACTGTTTCAATAAGGTGAAAAATTGGTGATCAAGCATTCAACAACATTCAAGCATTCCAACATTCTTTTCGAGCATTGTGCATTCTCAAGTCTCCCTTAAAGGCTAGGTGTTGCATTCAAGTCTCCCTTAAAGAAAAACCCCCAATCCCAACCAAAGGTAATTCAGGTTAATTGTCATGGAGATGAGAACCCCATATTGTGCAGATTTGCATAGATGACATCATCTTTGGTGGAGATGATGAGATCAACAAAGGTTTTGCAGATGAAATGAAATGAGAATTTGAAATTTCTATGATCTGTGAAATAAAATTTCTCATTGGTCTGCAAGTATCGCAGCTAAAGAATGGTATATTCATTAGCCTAACCAAGTATATAAGAGAAATCTTGAAGACTTTTGGAATTGAATATTTTAAACTTGTTGGAACTCCAATGGTTATAGGTTGCAAGCTCTCGAAAAATGATATATATAATAAAGTGAATGAGACACTTTACTGATCCATGATCAGTAAGTTGCAGTATGCAGTACATAATAGACCAGATATAGCACAAGTTGTTGGCTTGGTTGCTAGATTTTCTGCAAATCCAAAAGAGACTCATATGGTGGCGGTTAAGAGAATATTTAGATACCTCAAGGGGACTGATGAGAATGGTCTCTAGTATCCACATAAGGGAGATTTCAACTTAAGTGTCTTCACTGATATAGATTGGACATGGAACATTGATGATAGAAAGAGCACTAGTGGAGGTGCATTCTTTCTTGGAGGCAAGGTTTTGTCATGGACAAGCAAGAAATAGAATAGCATCTCTCAATCCACAACAAAGGCAGAGTATGTGGCTATTGTAATTAAATGAACATAGGTAGTATGGATCAAGCATATATTGGAAGGTCTTCAAGAAAAGGTGACTGAACCTATGGTGATTCACTATGACAACACCAGTGCTATCAATATATCCAAGAATCTGGTGATGCATTCCAAGGCAAAGCATATAGCTATCAAATACCACTATCTCAAGGAACAAGTTCAAGACAAGGAAGTAAGGTTGGACTATATACAAATAAAATAACAGGTGGTAGATAAGTTCACCAAGCCACTACCAAAGGACATCTTTGAATATCTCAGAGGTAAGCTAGCGGTGATTCCCCTGCATACTCTAAGGTGAGTAAAGATCAGAATAACATCAATCTAGTAGAATTTTCCTGAAAAATCTATGTATTTGGATTAATGATTATGGACTACTCCTATTAGGGGGAGCAGTCAGTGTGGTTTGTGAAATAGGGTGTCTAGGCTACACCTTTGGCATTGTTGTCAAAGGGGGAGATGTTTGAATATAGATTATGTAACATGAAGGAAGATGAAGATAGGTGTGACAATGAAGTTAGAAGTAATATGAATGGAAGTTAGCTGAAAGGGGGAGTAATATCATTATTCAAATATTGGTTCAATAGAAGAAAATATGAGCAATTGCTAAAGAGGAGTCAAAAGTGTTGTCATCAATGCCAAAGGGGGAGATTATTGGCATTGTGATTGTCATTAATGTAAACTGATAAATGATGGTTTTCGAAGACCTTTGGAGTCACTGGTATACAAGTTAGTGTTGACTTGTGCAAGGACTGTAGACCGGCATAGGATATGCTAGCAGTGCATTGTTTCCAACTAACAAGTGAGTTAGTGTCAACCGACAACCGGTATACTGAAGGTTGTTTGGATAAGAAATAATAGGATTCCCATCAGATAAAGATGCAGTCACCATAAGTAGTTGACAGGATGACAAGGTCATAGGAGTTGACTCAGACTGAAGTTTAGTAGTATTATGCATGACCGTGGCTCTCTAGACAGACAAGTGATCACTCTGCTTGGTGAATAATGACTGATGGCAGAAGATAAGAGAGTTACCCTATTGAACCAGTGATAGAGGTTGAAGGATGATATCAACCAAGAATCTCAGAGCAGTGATCGGTAAGATGGATGTGATGACCAAAGGTGATTCAGTCATGGCAAGATATCATCAAACATATGGATAGTGAAGTCTACAATAGTTAACAACTAGTTAAGGTGAGATTTGTGTGGATTTCTGGTTCGCATTATAAAGATAGAACACGACCCAAAGGTTAGTTAAGTTATGATTTGTAGAGGTAATCAAGGTTGAGTTGCTGGCAAGATTGATGGAGAGCACGCAGAGAGAGTGCGGGAAGATTTGAATTTTAAATCTACAGATTGTTAGGTATAAAATGATTGCAAAATCAGCGAGCTTGTGTTGGCGAAATATGGGATAAAGGTTTTTGGTGAAAACCGAAATGATTGATAAAAAAAGTTGCAAAGTAAAAATCCTGTGAGAGGCAATCCAAAGTGCAGAGTGAAGAGTGACAAAGTGCCAAGTGATTTAGCAGAGCAGAGTGTGTGTGAAGTGGACTGACAGAGTGCAGAGTCGAGGGTATGAGCAAAGAACTGACAGAGTGTAGAGCTGAGGGTATGAGAAGAGAACCAGTGTAGTGCTGAGTAGACACAACCAATGTAGACAGAGTGTGAATTTCATTTGGATCTGATCAAGCTATTAGTAACTATTCTAGCAGATGAACTTCCCATTGCTTTCTAACCATTGTAACTCAAAATGCCTTAACTGAGTGCACTTTAATAGGTCCTTTTGTAAAATCCCTTAACCAGGTGAATTCTTAATTGATCATCCTAAGTTCTTTAACAAGGGTACCTCTAACAAGGTAAAGGAAATAATAGGCCATAAAGAAAATCCCTTAACCCACTCACAACTAACAGTGTCTTTGTAATCTCCTAACAGGGATAGCTCCTCACAAGGTGTACTCCAGAAGAGTGCAAATTTTGTAAGTTTCTACTCACACCATTGTTTTCTCCCATTTGGGTTTTCACGAGATAAATTTTGGTGTTATTGTGTATCTTTTCCTGCATGCATGTTCTCCTGCAATAACTGTTTGTATTGATGAATATTAAATTAGTGTAAACTTGAATATAAAGGTTTTAATTATGTAAAACCGGTAAAGTGTTGATTCATCCCTATCCACTGAGCAGTGGTTGGGACTAATATTATTTACTATGACAACTGCAACTACAGAATTTGACAAAAATCCTATGTTTCTTATGTAGTTTGATGGATGTCCATAGCCAATTCCAATGCTGCCATTTTAGCACAAGAGGGACAGTGGAGACAAAAGTTGTTAGATTTTGGCTTTTCACCAGCCGATACATATATTTGCTTAACAGTTTGCAATCCGTATTCAATGTATCCCTTTTTAGACCATGCCACCACCATTACATTCCATGCGATGATACATTTCAGGCATTCTGTCAAAAAGTCCTCTTGCGATTTTTGTGATTCAATAGTTTGCATTCATTCCATGCAGAACCTGGGGCGATGCTAGTAAGGTTGTGGAAATTGTTGTTACACGCGCTAATAAAATTTGCTTGAAAATTGTTAAGGCCTTTTCAACTAGACTATTTGCTGTCTCATGAGTCCCTACCTCCATGATGTGTGATTGAACAGTTTTTATGCCTTACTAGCTTTCTCATTCCATATACGTATCTACCAGAGCGATTCTAACAGTGACATTACAGAGTCCCTTTTATCTGTTATGGATGTCCGTATTTGTTTCAAAGCTTCCATATTTCATATTCATCTTCCAAGGAGATCGTAGTGACAATATTTGTCAACAATCCATTATTCTCATTGTTTCAAAACTACAAGAAAAGAAGGTGTCAACAGTTGTGGATTTTGGTTTTACGCCAACCAATTTCATTTGCATGAAATTGTCATTTACCTTTTCAACAAATTCACACTGCATATTCTATAGTCGCTTCACACAATAAGGCTACAGTTCTTCGAAACACTCCATAAATAGTTCACTCACTGCACATCTATATTTTCACATTTCGCATACAAGGTTGTTGTAACTACAACATTTCCATTTGTTTTAGAGATTTAAAACCTTTTCAACCTGCTGAAGTTCCTAAAGCCTTTAACAACTCAAATTTTGTATTGTATGAGATAACATCTCTGTGAAACTTCTATCAGCTTGTACATTTATATCTATGGTTTCACATTTTGCAACTAAGTTTATCATGGTATTTGCAATAAAAAATCCACCTCCAATTATCGTTTGGTGGATATCCGTGATCTGTTCAAAAGGATCCCATCGTGGTGCAGACATGGAGGATACTTGGCCAAAGTTGGTGGATTTGGCTTTTATCACTGTGAATTATAATTTGCTTGAGAATTTTGAAAGATTTTAATTGCCGAATTCTTGCTTCATTATCTGAAGTTTCCAACACTAAATTAGAGAAGGGAAACTCTCAACTTTTTTTTTGTGACAATGAATTTTGATGAAACATTCAAACACTATTTTCGAACATCATGATGTTAGCCAAAATTGTCTCCTTACTCCATCGTACTCACCTCCTATAGGGTTGGCATTACATCTTTGGTGGGATTTTCTCTTTTCTCGATCTTGATACTTTTTTGCACGAGTGCATGCGAGACCCGCCACTTTATGAGCTAAACACATTTCATTAAATACTATTAAATGTATTTATTTATAAAATAATTGTTCATTCAATTTCCTTTCTTAACAATGATTCATCTTCTTTTGTTTAAAATATGACTTTATTCTACAAGATAAAAGAAGCTTAAATATACCAGCTTTCATATTATTTTTTAAATCAAATGATTTCAATAGCATAAGTCTCAGATCTTAGATCTTAAATTTAGCTTTGGGATGAATTATCACTTGAATCAATTTTTTTTAAATTTGAGATAATCAACCTTCACAATTCCTTTTAACAACATATGTTGGGCTCTACCCTTGTGGGAGCTGCATTTACTTCACATGTAGTGCAATCATTTTGTACGCATTGCTCCAATTATTATTTTTTTATTCGTATCATTTTAGGCAACTCTGAATTTGCAAAAAATTACTGTTCCAATAGTGTCTCTATCTCAGGATGTATTCCCCTAGTGGGCACAACAATAATTCAGAAAGTCTCTAGCAAAAGGAGACCATGTGCCTAAATCATATTATTTTTTCCTTCGAAAATTAAATCAATTTTGTGTCTCCTTCTAAAATTAAAGAAATCTTGTGAGTGGCCCCAAGCCCCCAAAAGTGAGAGTCCATTTTCCCCTCGATCAAAAATTTAATTATCATCTGGTAATAATGTAATATATCTGCAAATACCATTTGTGGACATATGAGCATAACTAATTATTCTAATTTTACCATTCCTCATTTCAAGACTAGGGGTATGTTGAAAATATTTATGATGAAGTAATATATATTTTCTGTATTCATTTACTGTGATACTCTCATTTTTTGTATTAAGATTATGGCTACCACTATAGTGTATTTCATTATTCTTTATTTTTGTCTTCATCATATAAGACTTTGGACTTTTATAAACCATTATGTTTCTGCATTTCCAAAAATCCTCCTTTTGAAATAGTATCCCATTCACAAGTGTATCATTACCTATTTCTACCACATCAACTTGCCCCATATCAACAAAGAGACTTTGTTAAGCATTTATCATCTGATTTTTGAAATCAACTATATTACTATGCATATTTGACACTCCTATGATATCAATATTATGATATGAAGTATTATCCACCCTTTTTATTATCTCCTCTTGCAATGTGTATGCCTTTGTCTTAACATTATATAAGTAGTTTTCACAAATGGGCCCAACTTCCATAATGTCTAAGAATACTTCTTCCTTTTCAAACGATGGATTTGAAGATGTATACACATTTCTTTCAAATATATTAGAGATGAAGCAATCATCTTCTAAGAATTGGTCATATAATGGATTTAAAAAAATTTAAACTCACCTTCAGGTGTATAAATATCTTCTATGTACCATTCATAATACACACCCTTACTATCTGAAAAAAATTACTCCTCTAAGGCACATTCATATACTTTATTGCGGGTTACAATATGGTTTTTCGCTATTCGTTCAAATAAGGGGTATGAAAATTTTTTTATGATCATTTTCAAATTCACACACATCTCTCTTACTAGTTATTTTAGCATGACATTAATGTATCGATGAATCTACAATTTATTCACTTGCCACATAATCTACTTCAATGCTGGTGTATTCATTATCAACGTTATTTTCAATATTACAATCTCCTTCTAAAGTGTAAGGGTATTTTTCCACAAGCTTCATTTTATTCAAGCATGGAATGCTAGTAAAAGATAATTTCACTTGCACGTGTTTCCATTTAGTGTGTTACCTCATTATTCTTTTCAAAAGTGTTGTTTATATATTCAGGCATTATTTGTCCTTCATCAATAAGTACTCCCTTTGTACGTGGGTCACTATTTGAATCATATTGACCAATTATGACATCATCATGTGACTTCACCATAAATTTATTTTCATAAAAATTAACAAAATTAAATTATTCATTTAGTCTAGTTGGCTTCATATTTTTAGACCATGAATTTAAATCTAATCCCAAGTATTCATAAACACATTAGTCAAAATAGATTCATGTGGTTTGAAGTCATCTAGAATGACTTGATATGAAGCTATAATTCTTGCCAATAAGGCATACCTTGATGCATGTTTATGTCTCCTTATATCAAACAATGATTGTATACACCATGTGAGATCAATACGTACTGATGTATCAACACTTTTAGAAACCTACTTACAATATGGTTGAGACTCATTATCCTTGACAATATAAGGAAATAAACATAGAAACCGTCTTTGAGGTTCCTCCCATGATCAAATATTCTGCATAGGAACAACATTGAAGCAATAACTTGTGATGTTTGTCAAGGACCTTACAAATAATTTCATAAACACATCTTTTACATAAATTTAATAATTTGTTATGAATTTATAAAATAGTGTGAAATGTCTAATTGCTGATTCTCCTTTTGTTACATGGAATTTGGGCACATGCTCTTTAATTTCATGAGGGACATGATTTGGGTACCCTGGTTTGTTGATGAAGTTTATTGGCTTGTATTTCTCTGGGACAAACACTTTCCTTTTCCTTTGTGGATATGTCTAATAATATTTGTTGTATATAATGAATCCCTAAACACGAGGCTTCATAGGGATATGCTTATTGGTACATACAGAATGCCTAAGATTGTTGCAATTAATTCTTATTTTAATTAGGTTCCTTTAAAATAGAGTCACCACCTCTTTCAAAGAGGAATGAATAATTTATTTTTTCTTCTTCCAAGTTCTTTCTTATAGTAGAGTTCTTTGTGCAACAAACTCCACAAACTCTAGACTAGATAAAATAGTTTAACTCATGCAATGGTAACTGGAGATTCTATAGATGGTTCCCTAGTAGAGTTGCCAATTTGTTGGAGCTCAAAATAGCTCGCTTGTTGAACCTTAAGAATGTGCTAGCTTCTATTTTTAGGCTCAACACATGACTTTGACCAACTAATGGAATCAACCACAATGATTATAATCCCTTGCATTTTAGGTTCTATAGGACCTAGGTCGGTGTACATTTCAATTAAGAAGATTTAATCTTCCTTTAATCTGTCTTCTCTCTCTATCTCATAATGGAATGAACTTCTCAAAAAGATTAATTTAGCTTCTAGCCCTACTACTATCTCCTATTTATATAGAACTAGAATTAAAATAAAATGATGGTTTGATTGATGATGGATTGGAAATGACTAGTTCTTTATTTTTGGGTTATAGAGTCATAATGATTCTCTTGTTCCTTAAATATTTACAATTCTAACCACTTAGGACCATTCTTGTTAATACGTTACACAAAACAGAAAGCATGTGTTTATGTATTACATAAATGTGCACGTAAGTAAATCACCAAATCAAATTTCAACCTTACCCTCCTTGATCACAGTATCTATCTAAGAGAGTTTAACTATTCCTTGAAGAGGCTTAATCAAACTGAATACACAAAATTACCTTATGCTTTGATAAATTAGATGTATCCCTGATACACATATTTTTATGACAAAGAAAAAAAAAATTGCATACAATACTGATGATATCTTTTAATTAAATTAGTGAACAACTAAAGAAATTATTAGAACAAAATTAATTTTGCACATCCTCTTTTTGAAACCCTAAATATATAAGACACATTCTTATGAAATCTATTACAATGTTTTCTCTATGATAATATTCTATCTTCCCCCCTTATCTATTCGGTCTTGATTTCCCTTTTATAATGTTAAGGGAGCACTTTAGACCATTACATCATTTTGAAATAAAAAATTATTTAATTATCTTAACTTACAAAATATATACTTTGATCATTAATTTATATTTCTAAAATAAAATTCTAATATGACTTTATTCAATATATCACCTTCATTTCTTTTAGCTTATGTATGTAATGTTTTGCCTACTATATTTTGGTTTCCTTTGAGTAAATTATTCCCACTTTAACTCAATCTTATGAGTTCAAGAAAATATCTACTCTTATTGTCTAAAGTTTTTCACCCTTTCAAAATTAAGTGGAAATACTTGATTCATTTTTCATCACTTTGATGAAGTAATCCTCCTCCTCTATTTATCCGAAAGTATTTCACCTCACCTCTCATAAATTGTTTTCAACCTTCATAAACATATTTTCTCTATTCGTAATTTCCTTCATTAGTATGCATTTTCATCTAATTTATATCTTTTAGGTAACACAATTACCTACCGCAAATCTTTTATGCTCATTCAATCTCTTTGGTGTAAATGTTTCACTTCAGAGTGAAATTTTTTTCTATAATTGGTCCAATATTTGATTCATTTATTTTTCCTTCAATACAAAACCTTAAATGGGTCTTGATCGGAAAATAAATTTTCCATATCAATGTTATAGTCTTGATTAAGATGTCCTGTTGCATTTGCTTTATAACCATGAAGTTTATCTCACCAATTCATTCATTTGAGTAGAAACACTAACTGGCCATGATTATTGATTAGAGATAACACTTATCAAGTTATTTATAACAATATACATTCCCAAAGAGACATTTTAAAGCCTTCAAATAATGAATTTGTTTATTGATTAAGACTTATAATATACATTTTTTACTTCACCACCATGAAAAATAAAAAAAAAACCATGGGCGCTTCCCATTGATTCTAGAAAATAAATTTCAAAAGAAATAGTGCATGGACTACATGCAAATGGCATTTTCTTGAAAACTTAAAACCTTTTTTAATTTTTGCATTTTATCCACTGAAGGTATTCCATGAAGCCACAAAACAATCACATGTCATATATATACTTTCCATATTTTGTACTCATGTCTACTATGATTACTGCAACTACAAAATTTGACAAAATTCCAGTGTTACCTATGTATTTTGATGGATGTCCATACCCGATTCCAATGTTGCCGTTTTGGCATAGGCGGTAGGGTGCAGACAAAAGTTGTTAGGTTTCAGATTTTCACCAACCGATATATATTTTTTCTTAAAAATTTGTAATCCATATTTAATGAATCCATTTTGCGATCATGCCGCCACCATTACATTCCATGCAATGATATCTTTTTAGGGCATTTTGTCAAAAAGTCCTCTTATGATTTATGTGATTCCATAGTTTGTATTCATTTTGTACATAGGCTGGGGCGATGTTGCTAAGGTTGTGGGAATTAGCTTTACACCCGGAAATTAGTATTATGGTTATTAAATACCACCTCGATGCGTTATTAAATAGTTTTTATGCATTACTGGCTTTCCCATTCCACATACGTATCTTCCAAACTGGTTGCAACAATAACATTTGAGAGTCCCTTTTATCTATGATGGAAATTTGTATTTGATTCAAAGATTTAATATTTCATATTCATCTGCCAAGGAGATCGCGATGACAATATTTGACAACAATCCTCTATTCTCATTGTTCCAAAACTGATGTTTCGGTACAGGCAAAAAAAATGGTGGAAACGGCTGTGGATCTGGTTTTACACCAACTGATTTCGTTTAGTTGAAAGTTTATATTTCCTTTTAAACCAATTTATACTGTGCATAATGTACACTCACTTCACGCCATGAGACTATAATTCTTCGAAAGATTTTAATCACACCGAATTCTTGCTTCATTGTCTGAAGTTTCCAACCCTAAAACAGATAAGGGCAACCCTCCACTTTTTCATTGTGAGAATGGATTTCGATGAAAATGGGCTCCTTACTCAATCGTACTCACCTCCCATCGGGTTGGCATTACATCACTGGTGGGATTTTCTCCTTTCTCGATCTGAAACTTTTTTTGCTTGAGGCCATGCGAGAGTCGCCACTTTATGAGCCAAAAACATTTCATTAAATACCATCAAATGTATATATTTATAAAATAAGTCTTCTTAGATTAATAAAGCTAGTTTATGTAAATATCATTTTAGAATATTATTGAATAATGTCAGTTCTTATTTTATCAATCAATGCCCTTTCTTAACAATGATTCATCTTCTTTTGTAGTTTCCTAACAATGATGGCATTTTTCAGGAATGATATTAGTAGTTCAAATATTTTAATATCGAGGTCTCTTTGGCTAGTTCACTTGAGGTCTTATTTTTAGCCTTTAGCTTTTGTGTTGTTAGTCTTTTGCCTTTTGTCTTTGTTTGCCTTTGTTTGCCTTTGTTTTTCTTTGCTTTCCCTTTTCCTTTTTTGTCTTTTTTGTGTGCCCATGCATGTATTTGAGTGAGTTAAGATCCTAACATTCAAGGCTTAGTTCCTCAAAATTAGTGGTATCTTATACTCCCTATGATTATGCTCCTTTCTTCCATCTCCTTTATATCTGTTTGATCTTCTCTGCCATGATTATTTGCATAGGTTAATTCTCTCATTAAAGTGACAGATAGATCTATCATAGTAAATTGTTACTAACCCAATTTACACCTCATGTTTGTGCCCCTAGTTTATTATGTCTCCTCCTCATCTCCTATTTGAGTCCATAGTGCCTTAACTCTAGTTTTGATGCCCTATACACCTACCAAATGACCCCTGAGAGGGGTATCCCCGCCTGTGGGTATTAATTTTAGTCCATAATTAAGGAGCACTAGGGTAGTGTCACTTTGGTCTTGGAATATAGAACCCAATGCCCTGGACCCCCTCAATGGGATCCAATTTTGAAGGAAGGGATGAGACCTATCTCTCCAATGGGAAATTAATTTGGTGACTCTATATGACCATTAGAGGTCAATATAATTGGTAAATTGACCTAGTATCTCATATATAAATATATAAATCAATTTATTTTGATCCTAAGACAAATTCATTTAAGTAATCAGATATTTTGAGAGGTCTTCAAGGTTACATATTCTTCATTTATGCATTATTTAACATCATTAGATCATTCATATGAAATAATGTGTGCATAATTAGGGTTTTTTCATATTCATGTCATTCGATAGAACATATGTGATCCCATTCAAGATGCAAAGCATAATTATTAGTCATTGCATATTTGAGGTATATCCTTCCATTGCTTATTTCAGTATTTTCAATATTTCATTTAAGGTTAGTTCCTAAACTATGGTTTGACTCTGGGAAACCTCTATTCCCAACCTATTTTCCTTTCTTTCTATGTGTAGGAAGAAGGTGTTGGTGCTCAAATAAATAGATTGGAAAAGTTCTAAGGTAATGCCAACACCTATCTTAAAACCCTCCAATTGATTTAGACAACTAATAGAGTGAAGCTTTCAAGGTTGCTAACTCCCTCACTTTAGACTCCGTAGGACCTAGGTAGGTGTACCTACTTACCAAGTAATCTTCTTACTTGGTGTTTTTTATAGAAGATTTCACACTGTCTCTTATATTTCTAATTTATCTCAAAGTGGCATATATCTTTGGGATAAATTATCTTGTTATTCTAGTTACTCTAACCTTTTCTTAATTCTTCTTGCTCTAATTTTATTACTTCTTATTCATACTCTTTACCTCTATCTCCCACTTACATGAAATTGAAATTGAAAAGTAAATAATAATTGAATTGAAATTATATATATTATGCCAGTTCCTTATTTCTTTTGGGAAATAGAGTCATTCACTTGCAAACCCTATATATAATGCTGAAAGACAATTTTTAAATCCTCCCTTGGATGGACCTGCCAACTACCCAACCTCCAATGCTATATAACTATATGATTTTCTTCACGGTTAGTTTAATTGAATTTAACTATCCTTTTGAAAGACCAATTAAAGAAGACATAAAAGGAAAAATGATTCTCAGATGTATCTTGATGTTCCAACCATGCAACATCACATAATTTCTTCACATGGAGTCTTATAGCAAAAATTATCAACCATAGATAATAGTAACAGAGAACTGATTTGAAAATGAAAGAATCCACAACACATTTGCAAATAAGATTACTAGCTTTGTATTGCTTAAAAAATTTGTATTACATCTTGTCTATATTGTAAAATCTCTATATTCCTTATTCTAATTCTCCCCTCTCATCTATATTTTTTAACCACTTATATATGTGGGTCAATGGGCACCATACCCCTTTTAGGATGAAAACTCACCTTTTTACATTAAAATTAACAAAATGCTTTGAATTTAATATATAAACTAGTTAGTCAATAGCCTTTGTTTAAGATATCTTTCAGGTTTTCTTTTGGTAGGAAGCCTTAAACGTCACTTATGAATTGGAAAATTTTTAAGGTGGCAGGAAACATCCTCTTCTAGAATGGGTCTTCATAAGATTTTATATTTTCATTCCCAGTCGACATCATCTTTCATGCATGTCAAAATAATAGGCTTTTCATCCTTCTTATGGTCCTTTGTATGGTCCACAACCAAAAGAACATTTTAAAGACCTGATATTTTTACTAGAGCTTGGAAACTTGATTTTCAGAAATGGGTATTTCCTATATTTTCATGTTTCATTCATTTTAATTTTATGTTCATATCATCTTTTCTAAAGATAAAAAACACTAGTCTTTCATGGGGTCCACTGGAATTAATTTACTCATATCCTCCTTTACTCAAGGTGCTCAAATAAGTCATCATCCATTATGTGTCATTTCCATAAAGTGAACACCATTTTTTATAGTAGAGTGCTTGAAATTATTTAAAAATTTCAAGCCCCAACAATGGCTCTATCTGGGGATGTATACCCCTTGTGGGGATAGCAAGAATTTAGATCTCTAGTAGAGTAGACCATGTGCCTTATTCATTAACCTGATTTGGTGGCCTCAAGAACCAAAAGTGAAAATATATTTTTCCCTCTATCAAATACTTTATTTTGGTCACGTACTAACATTACATTTTCAAAAACACCATGCTTATTCATCTTGGTACTATCCCATTCAGCCATGCCATTTATTATTTCTAAAATATTTCTCAATTCTTGATGCAATAGTGATGTTATAGTGTGTTCATTTGGTGCAGGTGATTGTATCTTAGTATTACATGTATTATTTGAAAATGTTTATTCCTCATCATATAAAGAATTTGAGAATATATGAAAATCCTTTTCACACATACCATGGCAATAGGGAATATGATTTTCCTCTATCACTTCATCAGATAAGGGGTTCAAAAATATTTGAAAGCCATTTCCAAATTTATATACCTCTTCATTATCAATTGTATCATCATGATACTAAGGTATGGATTCACTTTCCTCATGACTGGTACAATATTCTTCATCAATGTTAGCAACAATTTCTTTAGTTTCCAACCCACAATTGTGAATATTATCGATTGCTTCCTCATCGATTGGACCTTCCAAAGGGATAAGTGATTCTCTTATATATTCTTCTTTATTTGCATCTCTTAGGTTGATGTTACTAATCTCACGCACATCATGTAGTGCCCTATAGACCTCCATAGCAATCGAACATGTTAATTGTAAATTATCAGGTCCATGTTCCCTCATGAGTAATTCCGCATGCATAGACATATTAGGCCTTAGATCATCAGGTATTTGGAAATAAGTTACCATCATCCTACCCATTAATCCTTTTATAGATTCACCTTCCTTTCTCCTTATGTTGAGCAATGCATTAACATGTGCTACGGGATCAATATAATGATCTATTTGAATATGATTATAGAATGTACAACATTGTGAAGAATGGATTGATGGCAGATATATTTTCTTCAATGATGCCATAGAATTCCTCTACGAACAACAACCCAAAAATATTCTCGACAACATCTTCCAAAGTCATCATGAACAATTTCATGATCAATTCCTCTGTACAAATTTGAATATTTTCAATAAACTAGTAGAATGCTTTAAGGTGTTGAATTGCTGATTCACTTTCCTATCTATGGAACCTTAGCATATGAGTTTTAAGGTCATATGGAAGTTTGTCTATGCATTCAGGAACATTACTGAAATATAATGGATAGAATTTTTCAGGAACATATTTTTCCTTTAAAAGTTTTGGCTGCCACTTTTCATGTGTATACTGTATCCCTAAACATAAAGCTTCATAAGAATATGGATACCGATACATTTTGGATTGATATTATTTCAACAACTAATCTTTTATTCATTAATTATAGATAGAGTCACCACCTCTTTCACAAAGGACAAAATTCTTTTCTTTCTTCTGAGTCCTTTCCCACAAAAGAGTTCTTTCTTTGTTTGTTCTCCCCAACAGAGTCACCAATCTGTTGGTGTTCAAATCAACATATTGGAAAAGTTGTAACATAATACCAACTCTGATCTTCAAACTCTCCAATTGATTTGGAAAACAAATAGAGTGAAACTTTCAAGGTTGCTGACTCCCTCACTTCAGACTCTACAGGACCTAGGCGAGTGTACCTACTCACCAATTGATCTTCTTACTTCGTTATTTTTATAGCAAATTTCACACTGTATCTTCTATTTCTAATTTATCTCAAAGTGGCATATATCTTTGGGATAAATTATCTTGTTATTCTGGTTACTCTAACTTTTTCTTAATTCTTCTTGCTCTAATTTGATTACTTATTATTCTTACTCTTTAACTCTATCTCCCACTTACATGAAACCGAAATTGAAAATTAAATAATGATTGAATTGAAATTATATATAATATCTTATTGCCTTATTTCTTTTGGGTAATAGATTCATTCACTTGCAAACCCTATGTATAACTCTGAAAGACAATATTTAAATCCTCCCTTGGATGGATATGTCAACTATCCAACCTCCAATGCTATATAACTAGATGATATTCTTCATAGTTTGTTTAATTAAATCTAACTTTCCTTTTGAAAGACCAATTAGAGAAGACACAACAACCAAAATATTTCTCAAATGTATCTTGACGATCCAACCATGCATCATCACATAATTCCTTGACACAGAGATTTAGAGTAGCAATTATGAAACCATAAATAATAATAACAAAGAATTGATTTGAAAATGAAAGAATCCACAACACATTTGCAAATAAGATAGTTGGCTCTGTATTGCTTGAAAATATATATTACATCTTATTTGTGTTCTCAAATCTATGTATTCCTAATTCTAATTCTCACCTCTCATATTTATTTTTTGACCACTTATATATGTGATTGAATTGTCACTATACACCTTTTGGGATGAAAAGTCACTACTTTACATTAAAATTAAAAAAATCCTTTGAAATTAATATATAAACTAGGTAGTCAATAACCTTTCTTTAAACTATCTTCTGGGTTTTCTTTTGGTCGGCAACCTTATACTTCAGTTACTTCAGTTTATATTTTAATATTGTTTCATCCTAGTCAACAACTTCTTTCATGCAAGTCAAAATAATAGGTGTTTTCAGCCTTCTTACGGTCTACTGTATAGTCTATAGACAAAAACACATTGTAAAGACCTAATATTTTTTCTGGAGCTTTGAAACTTGAATTTTTGAAATGGGTATTTCTTATATTTACATGTTTAATTCATTTTAATTCTCTGTGCATATAATATTTTCCACAAATAAAAAATAGTAGTCTTTCATGGGGTCCATTGGAATTAATTTACTCATATCCTCCTTTACTCTAGGTTATCAAATCATTTATCATCCATTATGTGTCACTTCCATGAAGTGAACACCATCTCTAATAGTAGAGTGTTTGAAATTATTTGAAAATTTCAAGCCCCAAGAGAAGGTACAAAATTGTGATCTTTAGAAACAACTTTATTTATAGTGACTAAGAGATCCCTCATCGGAGTGTGAAAAGTACAGAGGATTAGAGTGACAGCCATCTTAGCTATGAAACATCAGGAGCTTCTTCTAAGAATAGGTTTGAATACTGTTATAATCATTAGATCCAAGTTAATGGTTTTATTCAATGACTGTAGTTCATTGTTTCGACTTATTTATCTTCATTTAAACACATTTACCCTAATTCCATCAAATTTAATTCACCTCAAGAGAAAGAAGAGACACATTCAATACACCTAGAAAATTTTATTATAATCTAGATCTAGAAGGTTTAGATCTATCAAATTCCTAGCTTTATCTAATGTAATGCCCCCTAAGAAAAATTAGTGCTTTACTACATCTAGCGGTGGACACCCTAATTTTCTCCATCACACAAATATATAAATGAAGTAAGCCCCACAAAGTTTTCGATAGTTAGGAAAAAAATGTCATTAAGAAATTTAAACATTTAACACCATCCCTTAACTTTTCGCAAATTTAGATAACATAAATAAATCTCGCATTTCTATAATGGATATCTTAGAATAAGATACATTGTTGGAGCTCTAGGCATGTATAAAAGGGTAATATTTACTTGTAGAAAAATGGCATACCAATCCATGATTATATCATAATATATTGTATTTAAATATCAAATATTATCTCATACGTCCAAGTGTGTAAGGGTAGTTGAATACCTTTTTAGATTATTTTTTAGTACAAAATAAGAAGGGAAAAATATTTATAAAATCTATGTGGACTTTGAATTTAAATTCCTATACTTATTTTTTTCTATGTCTCTCGAGTCATGTATTAAAAGTCCAAATTGTTGTATGCAAGATCCCCATTCATGTAACATTAGCATAATTTGGCACTTGTATTACATTAATGAAAAACACAAATATAATGTACATATGATTAATGTGGGCATGGATGTTAACATAATTTTATTCTACAAGATTTTATTTTTTTGCTGAACAAAAACTAATATTACATTAGATTTATTGAATGGTCAAATCATAGTTTGTATCACTTTAGCAATATGAAATTTCATGCAACATCAAATGTACATATTGGTCAAATCTTCAGAGTTAGTAAACTTTCATTATTATTCTTATCATACGACCCTAACCTTTCACTATTCTTTTCTTCTATCTTCATTTCAGTCATCACCATATGGTCAGATCATAGTTTGAATAATATCTATCATCTACTCTTTTGTTTCTATCATCTCTCCTATAATTATGTTTTCTCTTGTTATCATAAATTGATCTTTTTGGCATTGCATGAAGATTGCATTGATGAAGTATAATGTTGTCCTTGATGTCAATAAGAAATAGGTAATGAAGAAGTATTGCAACCAATAATGATGTAGTAAATAAACCAATAGTAAAGAAATGAAGGCAAACTAGTATTATTATTGAACCAGAGTGATCAACCAGTAACCCTACCTCGTTGATAAGTAGAACCCTAACCGATGGAGCTTGAAGTATCAATTATGATGATCTATGACTGAATGGTGATCGGATATCAAGATGCCACATATGCATATTGCACGTGATAAGTTTTGAAGTGGATTTGGTGCATAGATATAATCGTTTATCTTTGGAATGATCAACTACTTAGCATGGAGTGACTAACATGTGATGAGCTACATGATCCAATGTGTGGTGATCCAGGTGCGATTAAAATTGTCATGAACAATGTGTAGTTGATTGATATGTAATATAATGATCAATATTGAATTGGTATGTTTGTAATCACTATGAGAATTATAGGTTTTGTGTTATGTTACAGACCTATTGTATTTGTTTTTAAGGTCACTGAATTGTTTATATTTGTGTTGGAAAATTTGGTTAAGTGTGATTGTTGCCAAACCGGAAAGTGTGTCTACAAAATGTTGTGTTTTTAGAAAGGAGAAGAAAAGTATTTTTTTAAGCAAAGTAGTGCTATTACCAGATCAACAAAGAACCTATTGTTCTCTAACCATTAAAATAGTCAAATCCCCTAACCAGGTAAGCTTTAATAGGATTCTTGGTGAAATCCTTTAACAAGGTGATCCATTAGCTTGGATTTGAAATCCTCGACCAAGGTTACCTTTAACAGGGTATTACATTTAACAGAGTATTATAGTCAATTCCTTAATTGGGTGGTCGTTAACTAGATATGTTATTAAGACAATATTTTTGTAAAAACTTCTAACAAGGCTTGGCTCCTAATAGGGAAAACTTCATAAGAGTTGAGAATAATTGTGGGTATTCATCCCCATTATGGTTTTTCCCATTTGGTTTTCCATGTGAAAAATCATTGTGTCAAGGGGTAATGATTTTGTGATGTGTTTTTTATATGGTTGATTTTAATGATTGGTAAATCCACTTAGATATGTTTAGGTGACTGGAATGATTTGAAATGAGTTATTATTGATATTAGTGAAGTGATTCAATATTTTGGTTAAATGGTATTTCAATTTCAGATCGGTTGCATTGTATCATTGATGTTTTGGTCAACTAGTAGAGTTTGACAGTGCAGTTGCAGTTTTTTATATAGTGACTAAACCAGTTAGTTTAGTGATTGGATTCTGAGTTTGAATTATATTTGGTGAAATTTTAGTATATTTTCTATCTACTGATTCACTCCCCACTCTCATTTTTTGACTGGATCCATATAAATTCATCATATTATCAGATCTTTTATAGTTATCCTCTTTGAAACTAGATATAGAAGTATAAAAAAAATTCTTGAACAATTAAGATATTTAAACGACTCATTCTTCTTACAAGGTTTTCATCTACTCTAGTCATTTCATTGGCATTTCTTATTTCTTGTTCATCTTCAATCTTCTTAGTAACTTTGAATGCTTCTTCCTTCCCCCTGCACTACTCATGAATTTGTATAATCTCAAAAGCAAAGAGAGATCCATAGTGCTGATCTAAAGTATATTTATACATATCATGACTTCCTTCAATGGAAAATCTTTTAGGCTTATAGATTTTAGGCAATGTTCTCATCACTTTTCCCACAACGTCAATTTTTTCCATTGTTCCACCCTTTAATTGCATTGAGTATCTCATTCACTTGGTGCATGTAACTTTCAACTCTCTCTTTATAAGACATCCTTAGTGTCTCAAATTTGTACTATAGATTCTAAAATTTTACTTAATTGGTCTTCTCATCTCATAAATGTTGCTCAATTTTTCCCAGATTTGCTTTGCACTTTTACTTCCATTGATTTTAAAAAACTCAGAGTCACTCAAACTACTAAAAAGTATATTTCTTACTTTTATGATTCTTGACATCAACCAAAGTAGTAGGACCACCATATGGAGTAGTATTATAACTAGACTTCAAAATGTCCCATATTCCAAGCAGTGGAGAATTCTAATGATATTCCATCAATGAATTCTACGTAGATTAATTTGTATTATCAAATCTTGTAACCTTCAAATAGATGTCTACAATCTTAGACTTATTTGAATAGGTTAAGCTTATCTCAAAGGAACCTTTCTTTGATACCAATTGTTGAACATACCACATGACTAAGGGGGAGAAGTGAATCAATATAGACCTTAAAACATATTATACCCTTTTAAACTTAAAACCACAATGATCTTATCTCTTCAATTATAAAACATAAAAGAACAAAGCACAACACTCACAAGAACACCATATTTTTATGGAAAACCGATGGACAGAAAAACCATTATGAAAATCATACTCACAATATCAATATTAAATTACAAAGTTATAGGCTCAAGGCTATGGAGCTCATTGCACTTGATTGGACTTGAAAAACTAAGACATAGAACCTTAGGGAAAAATACAAAGATCTACACAAGCTACCTAAGGACTCACTATCTTTTAACATGTATAGGGAATAATAAATTATAATGAACAAGATGTCCTTTTCATGAAACTATCCTTGAACCATTGTACTAAGAAAAATATATCATGACAAATACCTCCAACTTCATTGAATGTCTTAGCATACTATCGAACTAAAGATATGATCATCAAATCTCATCACCAACTGAAATTTGTGTTTCTACTACTTGCACATCATTTACATCCAATTCAACATAATCAAAACTCTAAATCACCCATATACACTTCCATTCATACAAGGTTATACATTGAAACCCTCAATTGGTCTTCCAAAGATAAAATATACATAAATAACATAGGGTCATCCACCTAAACTAAAATTACACAGTGTGGCCCACTCCGAGAGATAAAAAGGACCCAAAAATATCTTAACACATCTTCCTAAGTTATTTCCAATGAATTACATATTCTACAACTTGCTTGTAAGTCAACATCAAATACAATATGTAGAAAAACAATGAGGCATGTTGACAAGTTTGTCAAAAAATATCACCCCATGCAAAATAGTCATTGGGCATCTACATACACTACTGTGAGACCCTTCTCAACATTCTAACTCAACCTCCAATATTTGGATGAACAGATCTTGATCCAAATAAAACAAATCATCTGAGTTAGCTAGAGACACTAGAAATATGAAATGGAACATTAGTTCACTTGTCCAAGAAACCAACACTAGAAATGTGAAATGGAAAACTACACCAACTATATGAATATGTCCACCAAGTTGTAACACTTGAATCAACATAATAGAGAAATGAAAGTATTCTTTGGACTAGTCCTAATAGACAACCTCACTATCAACCAATTGCCACAATCGACTTCATCGACTAAGCAACTGAGAACCTAAAACATAATAGTTAAACATCCATAGAATGTAGACATTATATCTAGAACCATAGGCCAACAAAATGAAGAATATTTACATATATCTACATAACCACATTCTTCCATAAAGACATTTAAATAGTCTTTCTTAAATATTATAACTTTCACTACAATAGGCTTTTGGAAACACCCGATACTTAATATCTCCATCAAACAATATAACAACATCTGAACAATTATTTTTGGAGCATCTACAACATCCACACAACTAAACAACTGCAACTTTTTCATAGTGGCATCAATGACAACATGAAATAAGTTGACATCAATAACAACAAGTTTGACATTAAAGACAATACAACCCAAGTTTTCAACACCCCAACAAAAGATACATTTTCCCAATTATATTTGATAAATATTGAGTTTTTGAAGCAAAATATTTCCAACTTAAATTGTGTCTAAACACTCTCATCTCCTAAAACAAGTTAAAACAATGAAATGAAACTAATGATTTATTACAAACCACATATTTGACACAAAGATTTTGTCCAACCTTTCTGCAATCTAGGAGAACCCCTTTCTTTTGTTGTTCCAAGTAAACTTACCATTCATAGGAATACAATCATATAGGCCAGTTTGGTTTACAAAGATTTTAATATCCTCCATAAATCTAGGAGGAATAATGCCTCTCGACATCTTAGATTCATAGAGGCCAACATTGAAATCCCCCTAGGAGAGCTGGAACAATTTTCAAGTGGCCGACAGAAGGGCTTATGAAGTCCCATGGTTGCTTTTTAAAAATGCTTCTATCGGGCCCATTCATGATTTTCATCTCCATCTTCTGGTGTGAACCCAAAGTATTTCCCAGTCTCTCAAGGCTCGACACCTCTCTATGCTCATACAATAAGCTAGGCAACCCAATCTATAATGGACACACGGGATATGGTTCTAAACCACACACAAGATTCAGTGACCAGGGTGAAATTGGAAAGAGTGAATCCTCAAGGAAGAAGAACCATGGCTGAATATATTTGTTTCTAGCCATTTCGTTATCAAATATAAGAACTGAGGCATTCAACAAAATGATAGGAACCTCTAAAATTTCATCTCGTTCTTCTAGCACATTATCTTAAAAATAGGAGATATCAACGTTAGCAGACGACGCCTAAATGATTGTCGCCCTCTGCTGCAATTCCAGATTTCTTAAGGCCATTTGAGAGTCGGAATGATCCAAAACTAGCATAGGTTGGGATTTATTTCTCCATACTTTCCGACCACAAGGATTTTTCGCCCAGCACCAAGATTGTTCCCACCACTCTCATTCTTTACGTTCTTGATACCTTTTCTGTCATTGTCAAAGAATTCCATTTAGGAAATTTATTACCACATTGAACTCCTAGGGATATATGATTGGGGGATGACAGCCAGCGTGGCCTTGGTGCAGAGCCAACAGCTCCTAGGGCCTGCGGTTCATAACGCCACATGGTTTTTTTTTTAATCAAACCTTTGCTGACGTCGGCGCTCATAGCGAGGGTCTAGAACCAGTCCATGCTAAGGCTTCCTGCGTCTGCCAACAAAGTTTCTTGGAGACAATGCCATCATTGGAAAATTGTTGATTGATCTTACGTTATATCTTTCTTGTTCGACCACTTGTGCCATACTTTCCATTTAAAGTCATTTATTCGTCTTAACTTGCTATCATATTTTACATTATATAGTTGGCATCACATGCAATTTTGTTGTGACGTTCTTAGTGATCTTTTTTGAGATGCATCATGAATTTCTTTTATATACATTGTTGCAGCTTTACATGTCATCTTCAAGGCAGTAGAATTCAATCTTACTTGAACTAACATGCCATCAAAAGTAGCTTCATCACTATTTTCCCACATGAGATTAAATATTATTTTCCTCAAATCTTATCTATTCTAAATGTTTTCTATACATATGGTTTCAGATTTATATATGATCATTAGACAACACATTAATAATGACAAACATTGCTATATATGATTCCATAATCTTATCCTTACACTCTTATTACATTTATTTTTATTTTACTATTTTTATGCTTCCTACAATTCGTATTATCCTATAGATACAATTAACTATAGATAACATATTTTTCATTAATACATTGAAGAAAATGCAAATAGTTATATGTATTTGTAAATATCCAATTTTAAGTCCATTTAAGAACATGCACAATAAAACATATTCACTAACACTTCATCTTGTGTAATCCATTGCTTATGGGGATCCCATAAAAGACATTCAACTTTAAGTATCTTATATATTTTGGAATTCAAACACTATTTGCAGTAAAGATAAAATTTAATTGTGAAATTCACTCAGCCAACCATTTTCCACTTCACATTACTATTTATTTGAGAACATTTTCATTGATACATGGACATTGAAATATTAAACTCACACTTTTCCCTAAATATGTAGTGGTTACTATTTATTTGAGACCATTTTCATACTGGTGTAAGATTGAGATCACAATCTGTTGTTTTCACGTCTTGCCTCATCTAGAAGTAAACTATAACTTGCATACATACATTTCGAATTCAGCGTACGTTCTTTTGTGTTGCGAATTGATTCTTTCCACAAGGCCACCATATGTAGGTGCACTCAAATGGCAATACCGATAATAAATTATCAGCATAAATAGGTGGTGATTTCAATTTAATTATTGCACTAGCAATTTGTGGATCAACTTCATCCAGCAAAAATTTTCTCACCAATCTTCTGTTTCCATCATATACATTGATTCCTCCTCGATCAACCATCACAATCCATCCACTGTTGTTAACTGAAATAAGCATAATTTCTCTTGGAAACCATATATCCACTCGACACCACCTGTTGGAGTTTATATTATCTTCTCCATTTTGTAATTTCCACATAAACCCGTACTCCCTGTCAACCAACATCAGCTCACCAACATCACTCCCAGCTAAAGCCCAATACATATAAGGAGTATTTTTAAATGCACTGTCTGAATATCTGTAAATTGCGTCATGTGGGGGTGGAATTTTTGTCCAACGAAAATCTGAAAGGTTATATTCTAGAACCCCACCCTCACATGATACTTGATCCAACCAGTAAAATCTTCCTCTGTAGTGAACACCGCGCCCTGAAATCAGAAATTGAAAATCATCTACATCCATTGGGCTCCAGCAGTCAGATGATGAATAATAGAGTCTTATCGATCCTGAGATTGAACCGATCATGATAATAAATTGGTCAGAGGAAGAATCGAACGCAAATTCAAAATATCTGCCGAACATGCAAAAGTGATAGAGGCGTTTTGAAGTTCCCCTGTTTCTTTCCTCGCAAATAAAAAGGCCGAAATGGTTGAACACAATGGAAGTGTTGCATGCGAAGGGGTTTTGAAGTTCCCCTGTTTCTATTCGATACGAATCATCACTAATTTTGTAAAACTCTCCACTTCCTTCCATTACCCATGTGTGTGCCTTACCAGTATTCAGAACAAAGCATTGAAATAAGAAGGCAGATGTGTAAGAAAGATGTATGTTTGGATATATTCTCCGCATTGCAGCATATGAAGACAACATATTATTCCATTCTTTCCACACAGTCCTCAATCTCACAAGGCTTCTTCGTGGGAGCAGCCTTACTAGGATAATTAACGCAATTTGATCGCGAATACTTTGCCAAACTCCTATTTCCATCTCCATTTTTTCAATTTAGCTATGCAAAAACGCTAGTTCTACGTGTTTTCCTAATTAGCCCAAGCCGTCTTTAAATAGATGTTGATCAACATTCGGTGTGACGTTTCAATGTGAGGTTTTTCCTTCTTTTCGATCAAATGTAGGAGGCTGGCTGAGTATTTTTTTGGAAAAGAGAATATACAATCCTTATACGTAAATAGAAGAAAAAAATGTTAAAAGTTAAAATTATAAAATTAAGATGCTTTTAAGGTTTTAAAAGGTCTATTGAAGATGCGTGAATCTAAATCAGATTCTCAATTTATTTTATGTATAGTTTGTGATCTAATTTGTGCTACTTAGTGCACATTGAAAAATCAAGTGGATTGTTTTCTTGGTTACCACTTTGGGATGCCATTTCTGATTTTTGTGATTTAATTAAAATAATAAATTTGATTTATTGATGGTTTTATATTACATTGACATTTGTTTATTGATTTTATTAGATTTTGCACCTTGTTAGCAAGAGGCAGAGGACTGAAATATAGATTTGAGTATAAAGGCAAACAAATAGTAACAGAAACAAAGTCAACCATGAGCAGAAAACAATATTTATATTTATATTTCCAAATCATTCAAAAACAATTTGATAATATATAGCTGTCATTCATTGTATGCTCAGAAATATTTTTGTAAAATAGAGTGCCTTGCTCAGGGTGCAACAACACACAATGTTTTGTCCCCCTCTCGCTGTTTCCTCTTTTTTCTCACACTTGTACAAAAACTGCCCCTTGTTTTTCTTTTTCTATTGTTGCTATAACTACCTAGTTTTTCTAGATTTTTCTTTTTCATACATACCTTAAAAAAAAAATTGCCTTGCTCTATATTCGAATAATCAAGGACAAAAACAATGAAAAGCATTAAATATAGTATCTACAAGACAGATTTGGGAAGAAGTTTGAATTTCTGAACTATCCTATTGAGTGAATGAGAAGGCCTAGACATGGTATGGTTGAATAGATAGAATGGACAATAGTCAGTCTACGAAGGAGTAGGTGGCCAGTCGGGGATTAATTTCAACACACCTGGTACTAAAAACCTCTAATAAGATCTTCAATATTTAGTGTATTATTTTTCATTATGTTTTGTAGGCTTTTCTATCTATTCATATCCTCTTGAAAAGAGTTGGTATGTTGAGATGTGCTATGAGGCAAGACTACTACAGGGTTCAATTATTTAAGTTTATTAATGAATATGAATATTTTACTATTTACTTTCATTATCTCACTATTTTTTTTATCAATCCTTTAACTTAAGAAACTTATCGTAGTCATTTCATTGTCTTAGATATTTATTAACTACACTAGCAAAATAAATTATGAAGCAATTTTTATGGTTGATAGATTTTCCATTTATTTAATAATACATTTTCTAACCAAATTTTATAGATCTTCATGTACTTTTGGCATAAGATGTTTAAGAGAAATAGTCCACCTAGTTAATGTGTCAATAACTAGGTTGGATTCAAGCTTTGAAAATCTTTGTTGGCTCTATTTTTTATAAAAACATCACCTTCTTCATTTCTCCATTTGATGGTGTCCAACTCAATAGTGGAGGATATATACTATCATAGTAGTCAAAAGAAATCACCATTCTCATGAATTTTATTCCCTCATTTGGTGGTTTATTCTTGAAATTTGCCTCAAACATTATCAACTTTCTTTGAAGTTTATTTAACTATTCAAGTATAATCTCCATAATTCTATTCTACTTCTATATGCTCTTTGGGCTCAAATTTTAATCTAAATATAAATTTTTTGACTAATTTATATTAATAAACAAAGAGTGAAAAAAAATTCACAATATTTTATTCTTTCATTTTTTATTTATTTATTCCTTACTTTAGGAGAGTCGACATTATTAGAGTAGTAGGAGTTATATATATGATCCTCTAAAAATTCACTAATGATTAAATAATTTTCCTACTTCAAATTATTTTTTAAAGCAACAAATATTCAATACCTTTTGTGTTGTTAGACCTAATCAAGGTATATGATTACTAAATATAATCCTTTCCCAAATAAATTGATTAACTATTCAAGATTATTCAAATATGGGATTGTTGAGTTTGTATGGGGAAGGTGGGAAAGTTGTTCCTATACGCAATATGACTAATGGTAAAATATGTTGTGATCAAACTTTGAAGTTTAATGTACTTGGTGACCTAGGCTTGAGAAGAGCTCTCTCCTCAACTTTTCTTCTTAGTAGATCAATCTTTGTCAAATTTTTAATTGGTTGATATACTCCTTATAGAAATTGTGGTTACCATGTGTTTTCATTGATATCAACCTATTATTTAATATTATTTCTAATCAATAAATAAGTTGAAGACTTCTACTAATGTGTTCTATCTTAGCTTTTGAAGCTCGTGATTGAATGTCAAAATGTATTGATCTAAAGTTTATAGCTCGATCTCAAAGGTGTGGATCTAAAGTTGATGGTTGGATGTCACAATATGTTTCAATCTAAAGTTTATGTTGGATGTCAAATGTACATATATTGATATGTTCTAAATTGGAAGATAAGGTTTGCGGGTATTTTTAAGGTATGAAAGTTGTCACACATTTCTGGAAGAATGTACCATATTTATCTACATCTGAACATATAATTCATCATTTGGAAATAAGATGGAGGAATGTGTGAAGTATCTATGTGTCTCTCCTAATATCACAAGTGATAAGGGAAAAGTTTCGGGGGATGTCAATGTAAAGTTGGTACTATCACATGATGGAATGGATCAGAAGGATTGGGATATTTGTGCACATTGTCTATATATTTCGTGTCAAAATATTTGTGTTGAGAGTGGTTGTCGTTGCACCAAAAGATCGACCTATCAATTCTCAATGCAACCACTAGACTTATAGTTACCATGGGAGGTGGTTAAGCAATGTCACAAACACACTGATTTTGTTGAACAGAGACCAAGGGTGGACACCTTGCAACAATCCCCCCTCAGCACAAGTAGGGTTTGAACCCATGACTTAGCTCTAATACCATTTGTTGGGAGTGGTAGTCATTGCACCAAAATATCAAGTTCTCAATATTTGATACAACCAATAGACTTATAGAATCCATTGAGGTGGTTAAGACATGTTGCAAACACACTGCTTTTGTTGCACAAAGACTAAGGGCACACACATTGGAAGAGATTGAGTTTTTCATGTGTAACAAAAATATGGATTTACTTGTTATATCAAAAGATTGTATTATCTGGTTTTGAAGTGATGTTGGGTTTCGTATATATTTTCTTGCTCTAGCTTAATTGAATGTGATTGTATGAAATGAGGGTATGGAAATATTTTTGAAATTCATATAATGCTTGTATGTGGTCGACATATTGGTTCTAGGTCTTTCTAGTACCAAAATTTTTTATAGAGTGAATCTATGATAGCATATGTGGTTGCCTAGCTAACTTGAAATAATTGTGTCATTAGTTTGAACTTTTTTTCTAGCATGGAGATGTGTGGTAGGATAAATTAGGTTCTGTTTATATCAGTTTTGGGGATGCAATTCTTTTCCTTTCTCCATGAATATTTCTGGGAAACCTTTTGGATATTATACATTTCATATCAACACATTTCATCTTGGTTGACTTCGATGAAGCACGTTGTTTCCTAGGGAGGATATAGTTGGAAGATCAAATCATTTGAAATTAGTGTGATGTTGTGTGGTGTGCTGATCAAATGATTAATTGATACCAAATTTGGTTAGTTAAAGGTAACTACATTCAAATAAGCCAAAAACTGTGTTCATGGTGGTGAGCCAAGAGCAGTTGATATTGACAAGTAAAGTTGTTAGATTGGAATATTATTAGCCATTCATGATATTTTTAAATTGTAGACTCCTTTTATAAATGTTGTTATTATTATGGAGTATTGAACTTCCGTTGGTTGTAACCATACAAATATGTATGATGTAGATGCAACATCCTTTGGGTTGTAGTGCATTAAAACTTATGTAATCCTATTTTTATTTGTGAGTATGGTTTTATTAGATACTATGTCACCCCACCCCCTCTCAATATTATGATGTTTCTACATGCAATAGGATATTTGAACACTAAGAAGCCTCCATTATATTTGGGATCATTAAAATTCCTCATCTATATAATTTCAATCTTCTTAAATCTATCACTTCCAAGATAACTAACAACTATATCTTTGTAAATATTAAAGATCCCTTCACTTTTAATATATTAGTGTTCATAACATGAAATTAAAACCTATAAATTTTCTTTCACCACATATTCCCTTGCCAAAATAATGCAGTGTATTATGAAATTTATCATTAAAATTCTTATCTCAAATATATCATGTTCGGGAATTCAACCTCCCTTTTTTAGGTGAATTTGGTTATAATTATGAGACTGGTAGTTTTTGAAGGGAAATTATAACTCTATAAACCTAGATAATAATATAATTGTCATATACAAATTAGTTCCCCTAGTTGTGGTCAATATCTAATGATTCTTTTAGTTATTTGTTGTTTACAAATTTACAAAACACCTCAGATGATACTGTCATTTTCTACTTTAATATATCTAAAATAGAAGTAACAAATAATTCCTCAAAACTATAATAGTTTTAAAAAGGGTAGTTTTAATCAACCTTGATAGTGTACATTTGAGTAGACCTTCTCCAATCTTTGTCATGCCTCATTTGATTTAATGCTTATCCCTACAACATACTAATTCTCTTAAAAAACATAAAATAAGATGTGACATGGTAAGGTGTACATCTAAATGTGTGATTTTTATTATAGCTAATTGTATCTATTATAATTTTTGGCTTTATTTGGGCCCTAAATTTAGTGGACTCTTTCCTACATCATTTTAAGCCTATTTAGGTTGCATTATAATTTAAATATTTATTAATAATATTTTAATTTGACTATATTTAGGCATTTAAATTGCGTGTAAATATAAAATTAGACACCACCACACTCATGGCTTCATTTTAATGGTCATATTTTGGTGGACGAAGGTGCCCTCCAATTCTGTCCTATGAAGATTATTTGAATGTAGTCAATGTAAGTGCCTTTCCTTTATAATTTGAATTTTAGCCTCGATTTTTGTACTCGGCCATTTTGTGTTTATCTAAAAATAAAAAGTTCATTAGAAACCTTATATAATGAATAATTTCTATATAATATTAAATTACAATATAATTTCTTTAAAGATTATCCAAGCATTTACAATTTATGTTTTCAACACATTTAGTACTAAGCTACATAAAGCTACATGAATGTAACAGTTGATTTCAATTATGTTTTAAGATCATGTTCTAATTAATAAAAGTAGGATAGGCCCATACCAGGGATGCACAACTATCAAAAAACCCCCACCACAACATAGCAAAAACGTAGAAAGGCAAACAAATAGCTAGCATATACACTAAAAGACCATTAAACAGAGAAGAGACAAAACAAATAAAAAAAATAGAACAACCACCCATCATACACAGAGAGAGATAGTCTACTACATGGGTGTTTCCTACCAATCATGGCATAAGCTAAGAACTTTATTAAAAAAACACACTTTTCTACCTGACCTAATCCTAGAACGTAAGGAGACCAATGAGGAATTGGAGGTGGATTTAGCCAAAGATGTTGCGGGGCCAGAGCCCATGGGCACAGACTCCATACATTTTATTTTATTCACCATTTTATTTTCCATCTCATCTTAGATCATCTATAGGGAGGCATTGTACTTAATAGACACTTTCCTATAAGCAAGATTGACCTCAATTTTCTTTCTGAGGGCCTCCTAGGTTTTCTTGACTTCTTCCAACTCGAGCTTGGTCCATGGCATCTTGATCTTGGATTCCAAATCATTGATATTTTTTTCCCACCTTAGCCCACTAACACGTGATGCTAATAAGATCATTGGCATTTCTCCAAATTCCATCTTCATTCAAGATGTGAACCCAAGTGTTATCACTAGCCTCCACCTCAAAAACTACCTCCAACCAATTAATCATTTTGATGGCCACATTCATCTGTGCAATGTACCATTTTAATAAGTTATCCTATCTTTTCATTTCCTCATGCAGGTCCTTCATAGGTTTAGTTAGAATCGAGATAGAGCTAAGAGGCTTGGTATTAATATAGGAAAGAGGGTTTATGGGGGAAGGGTTAGGGTGAGCATTTATTTTAGCAAAAGACTAATCCAAATCTGTGGTATTTGAGAAGCTCAAATCATCCTAGGAAGAAGACTTGAAGCTAGAATTTTCAACAATATCCACATCCTAGTCCTCTTTGGTGGTGGAAATGGCCTTAAATTTGGTCATTCTAGTAGAGTTTTTCATAATGGACATTTTAAAACCCAAATGAGACACTTCCCCAAAATTAGAGCGAGTAACAATAATATGTGTACATATAAATTGGGATCATAGGTGTACCCAATCTTAATAAAAGGGACCTCGCTAGAAGGGGATAAAGTCAAGCATAAATCATACAGTCTACGAATGATAATGGCATTAAAAATAAACTGAGACAAAGAGGAAACAACCCAGAAGGGGAAGTTCACTCTTACCCTTTGCAAAAGATGATTTAACATGGGGAAAATGATCTATAGATGGAACCTCCATTTCCTTCCATCCAGGGTGAATTACTTCATGAACAGTAGAATATACAATCCGTAGTCTTTTGTAGGCTGAAAAAACTGTAATACGATCTTCAATATTTTTTTTTATTATTATTCATTGTGTTTTGTAGGGCTTTATATCTATTCATATCCTATTGAAAAGAGTTGGTATGTTGAGATGTGCTACGAGGCAAGAGTACTGCAGGGTTCAATTATTTGTTTATTAATAAATATTTTACTATTTACTTTCATTACCTCACTATTTTTTTATCAATCCTTTAACTTAAGAAACTTATCATAGTCATTTCATTGTCTTAGATATTTATTCACTACACTAGCAAAATAAATTATGAAGCAATTTTTATGGTCGATAGATTTTCCATTTATTTTATAATACAATTTCTAATCAAATTGTATAGATCTTCATGTACTTTTGGCATTAGATGTTTAAGAGAAATAGGCCACATGGTTAATGTGTCAATAACTAGGTTGGATTCAAGCCTTGAACATCTTTGTTGGCTCTATTTTTTATAAAAATATCACCTTCTTTATTTCTCCATTTGATGGTGTCCAACTCAATAGTGGAGGATATATACTATCATAGTAGTCAAAAGAAATCATCATTCTCATGAATTCTGTTCGCTCATTTGGTAGTTTATGCTTGAAATTTTCCAGAAACATTATCAAGTTTCTTTAAAGCTTATTTAAATATTCAAGTATGATCTCCATAATTCTATTCTACTTCTATATTCTCTTTGGGCTCAAATTTTAATCTAAATATAATTTTTTTGACTAATTATATTAATAAATAGAGAGTGAAAAAATATTCACAATATTTTATTCTTTCATTTTTTATTCATTTATTCCTTACTTTAGGAGAGTCAACGTTATTAGATTAGTAGGAGTTATATATGTGACCCTCTATAAAAGAACTAATGATTAAATAATTTTCCTACTTTATATTATTTTTTCAAGGAACAAATATTCAATACCTTTTGTGTTGTTAGACCTAATCAAGGTATGTGATTACTAAATATAACCCTTTCCGAAATAAATTGATTAAGGATTAAAAATAATTCAAATATAGGAGTGTTGAGTTTCTATGGGGAAGATGGGAAATTTGTTCCTATACGCAATATGACTAATGGTAAAATATGTTGTGATCAAACTTTGAAGTTTAATGCACTTGGTGACCTAGGCTTGAGAAGAGCTCTCTCCTCAACTTTTCTTTTTAGTAGATCAAACGTTGTCAAATTTTTAATTGGTTGATATACTCCTTATTGAAATTGTGGTTACCATGTGTTTTCATTGATATCAACCTATTACTTTATATTATTTGTAATCAATGAATGAGTTGAAGACTTGTAATGATGTGTTCTTTCTTAGATTTTGAAGCTCGTGATTGAATGTCAAAATATGTTGATCTAAAGTTTATAGTTGGATCTCAAAGGTGTGGATCTAAAGTTCATGGTTGGATGCCACAATATGTTTCAATCTAAAGTTCATGTTGAATGTCAAATGTACATATATTGAGATGTTATAAATTGGAGGATAAGGTCTGCAGGTATTTTTTAAGGTATGAAAGATGTCACACATTTTTGGAAGAATGTAGCATATTTATCTACATCTAAACATATAATTCATCGTTTGGAAATAAGATGGAGGAAGGTGTGAAGTGGTTAAGAAATGTCCCAACTACACTAATTTTGCTGGAAATAGACCAAGGGAACACACCTTGCAACAATCCCTCCTCAACACAAGTAGGTTTTGAACCCATGACCCAGCTTAGATACCATTTATTGGGAGTGGTAGTCATTGCACCAAAATATCAAGTTCTCAATACTCAATACAACCAATAGACTTATAGAATCCATTAAGGTGGTCAAGCCATGTTGCAAACACACCTCTTTTGTTGCATAAAGACTAAGCACACACACCTTGCAAGAGATTGAATTTTTCATGTGCCAGAAAAATATCGATTTACTTGTTATATCAAAAGGCTGTATTATCTGATTTTGAAGTGATGTTGGGTTTCGTATATATTTTATTTCTCTAGATTAATGGAGTGTGATTGTATGAAATAAGGGTATGGAAATATTTTTTAAATTCATATAATGCTTGTATGTGGTTGACATATTGGTTTTAGGTCTTTCTAGTACCAATTTTTGGTTAGAGTGAATTTAGGATAGCATATGTGGTTGCCTAACTGACATGAAATAATTGTGCCATTAGTTTAAATTTTTTTTCTAGCATGGAGATGTGAGGTAGGATAAATTAGGTCCCATTTATATCAGATTTGGGGATGCAATTTTTGTCCTTTCTCCATGGCTATTTTTGGGAAACCTTTTGGATGTTATACATTTCATATGAACAAATTTCATCTTGGTTGACTTCAAAAAAGCACATTGTTTCCTAAGGAGGATATAGTTGGAAGATCAAATCATTTGAAAGTAGTGTGATTTTGTGTGGTGTGCTGATCAAATGATTAATTCATACCAAAGGTAGTTAGTCAAAGGTAACTACATTCAAATAAGCCCAAAAGTGTGTTCAAGGTCGTGAGCGAAGAGTAGTTGATATTGACAAGTAAAGTTATTAGATTGGATTATTATTAGCCATTCATGCTATTTTTAAATTGTGGACTCATTTTGTAAATGTTGTCATTATTATGGAGTATTTAACTTCCTTCGGTTGTAGCCATAAAAATATGTATGAAGTAGATGCAACTTCCTTTGGGTTGTAGCCCATTAAACCTTATGTAATCTTATTTTTATTTGTGAGGATGATTTAAATGGATACTATGTCACCTCACCCCCTCTCAATATTCTGATGTGTATAAATGCAATAGGATATTTAAACTCTAAGAAGGCTCCATTATATTTGGGATCACTAAAGTTCCTCCTCTATATAATTTCAATCTTCTTACATCTATCACTTCCAAGATAATTAACAAATATTTTGTTATAAATATTAAAGATACCTTCACTCTTAAGATATTAGTGTTCATAATATGAAACTAAAACCTATATTCTCACATTATGAATTAACCTTTTAGGCTTAAATTTTCTTTCATCACCAGTTACATTACATAGAAAGGTTTAACCCTTTACACCGGTTTATCGGTTCAACTCATAAGCTTAACATACTGGTTTACAAAATCTTCCACAAAGTTTAACACACTGGTTATAAGAAAAAAGCAATAACAACAATAACATCAATAATATCATGAATATCATTATATTGGTACAATTGACATCAATGGCAACATATCATTAATGCAATCTATATGCAAAATGCCAACAAACTAAAAATGGCAACATAAGTATCCAAATTGCCCTAAAGTGTTTTATTCTACAGATCCCATTTATTATTAAATTATGAGAATTCATTAAGTTTGGTTTGAATTAAATAATGAATCATATCCTTAAAAAAGCAAACAAGGTTAAGAAAGGGACAAGCTTGGGGAATATAGTGGTAGGTGGTACAAACAAATTTTAAATCCCTGGGCCTTAACCAAAAAGGAGATGAAAAGGTAAGAAAGGTAATTACCAAAAAGGAAACATTGGTATTATTCATCACTAATAGAAAATTCCTTCAAAATCATGCCATAAGCCTCTATCAAGATTTTATGCAAGTGAAACCAAATTAAAAAAATTATTGACATATATGCCTAACCCAACCAACTTATCTGCCACACAGTTGCCTTCCCATTGCATGTGCAAAAACTTAATGTCTCCAATGGTAAGAAGAAAATAATGAAACTTGAAGATGAATGAATTATATTTCTAGTGTGGTTTAGCCACCCCTTTAAGCACCACGATTGTATTGTGAGAATCACCTTCAATAATGATGCTTCTAAGATCCTTTTCCCTATCGATAATTAACTCATGATAGATTGTTTCCTTATTAGCGATGCTCAAAGTTTGAAATCCTAAATTTTCCACATATGAAAGGATGAGCCACCCACAGGAGTTTCTGATTACTCCACCCCCTCTTGCCTGAATGAAGTTTCTATGAGAAGACCCATTGAAATTCAACTCTACCCAATCAGTGTCGAAGGGGTCCCTTTTTTATGATAATGATATTAAATTAAAATTTGAGGACTTTTCTAAGGAGCATTGTTAATTCAGTATTCAATTAATGATCTAGTCTCTAAACTTCTAAGGATAAGCTCTTTTTCATTAATCATATATAGATTATTGAGCTCAAAATACAAATTGAGGGGTTAAATTGGGTAATATTGTAAATAAAAAGTTGTATTTTCTTGAATTTTCATTTCTTAATATTTAGATCTAACAATAGAGGAGGTTGTAGAAATTCAAAGTAGACAGTCATGGTCAATTCCAAATTTTGAACAAATAAATACACTAGGACTAGAGTGCTTAACACTTTTGTTCAACACTTTTTGGAGTAGATTTTAATCACACAAGCCAATAGAATTTCCTAATTATAGATTTTCTTCATTCTCTAAATTTAAATACCCTCATGAGTATGGTCGCCAACACCCATGTTTGAAACTTTAAGCCTCAATTTGTAGGTTTTCATTTCATTTTGTGCCCTATTTCTAGATCTGTCCTATTGCACTTATTTCTACTCTATAATTTAATTTAATTTTTATTATTTTTGTATTGTTTAACCTAATTTATTCATACACACATCACAATGCTGATTTCATTCTAAAAATTGAACATAATTCAAGTGCTTAGCTCTTTGTTTATGACTATAATCAAGTGTATTCATGTTCTAATTCTATACTAGAGATATTTGTGATATTAATTTACATCAATGGGCCTATGATGTCATTTCCATACACATTAGTAACTTTTCCTTATCTTTTCTAAAACCAAACATTACATCATGTATTCTCCATGTAGATTTCAACAACCATGGTTCCACACTCTCTTTTCTCTTCACTCAAAATGTATCACTACTAATATTCTCAATTACATAAAGATCCAAAATATCACTATAAAATTTTTCCACACCCTCCTCAAAGATTCATCAATTAAGGAAAACAAGTAGTGAAACACTAAATATGGATACTTCACATGAAATCAAAGCAAGCAACTAAAGGGATCACTCAAATGTTCCACCAATGTGCCACATGTTTCCTTCTTATTTTAAGAAATGCTTCATCTTTCTCTGAAAATTTGTGTCCAAAAAAGACTCATCAAGATTTCATGATAATTTAAGCCAAGTAAAAGTGGATTTCCTAAGAATACCCACCAAGATGGGGCATGTTCAAAACACATGTGTACTCAACTAGCTTATATAAAACTTGTTGGAATTGGTGGAAGGTCGCACTTGTCGATCAGATGGGGAATTAAAACAGCCTTGAGAACAAAAGGAAATGTAGGGATTCCATTGGTCAATGAAAGTAAAAATAAATTTGGACAAACCATGCAACCAAAGAAAGAACTAGGCACCAAAGTTAGAAAAATAATCTCTAGGCCTAGACTATTTTGTTTTACAATCACAAATCAATTTAGGTGGTTTTTATGTCATATGTTTGAAGAGAGGAGATAGTGCTAAAATAATTCACGTGCAAGTAGTTTCAACACCCATCATGATGAGATTAACACACAATAGATATGCAAGCACAACTTGAGCGATCAAAGATTTTTAGGTAAGTAAAAGTAACTCTATTGAAGCCTATGGGATTTATGTATGAAAGGATCTAATTCTTCATATAAATTATTCAACACTTTAATCCTTTGAACAATAATAAATGAATCTCTAAGAGTTTAGTAATTTGCATATGTGATCATATCTTAACATTTTTGTTCTTGATTAAGGCATGGCACTATGTGGTTTCTATTATTTTTCTTATTTTATGTAAGTTGGCTTTCTCTGTATCATCGTGAAAAAGTAGTCCCTATATGCTCAATTAAACTTTTTTATTTCCAGATGAATTTGTGAATTGTGTATCATGAGAGAGTTCCCACTCTTCCATTTTCCTTAGGTCTAGAATTAGGCTATACTTTATACCAAAAAAAATTAAGAATGGTTCATTATTGTAAAAATCTTGAAGGATTATTTGTTTCTACCAAGTATTGGTAGGTACTTCCCATAGGAGGATTTGCATTTTATGTCCAATGTCTATGTAACTTTGTGCATTTCATTCTCTCAATAATAAAGGGTTCTAGTGCATTGTGCTCTTCTATGGAATCAATATTTCCTTATGATTTAAAAAAATATATATTATAAATTATTGTAAAGGATTCGCATTAACACATGACCTTAGTCTAGTTGTTTTTCATGCTTTACCTCCTTCACTTTTAAATGAAGAACCAACTTCTAAAATCCTAGAGGTCATTTTGTATATTGTAAGATAAGTCCTAGTCCCATGTATATAAAACTTCCAAACTACTCTTACTAGGGTATATTGTTTTAGGAATCAACATTCTTTTATAAAACACTCAATGGGACCTGTTGGGCTCTTCTCATTGAAGATTTTGTACATTTCCCAATTTTATTCATAAAAAATGTGTGTGATAAAAATTTGATGCTTCTACATGGATGAAGATGATGAATATGACTCAGATAGCACGTATCTTATCTGTAAAATTAGATAGATCAGTTGTACCCATGGGGGGTATCCGTAACTTTATTATGAAAATGTATATTGAGCAAGAGTTTTTTTTCCTCTTTCCATGAAAATATATAAATCTCATCCACATATGCACAATGGTCTCATCATCCAAGCCATCATAACAATCAATATATTATTGAATTAAATCTCATTGATGTTGATATAAAAGAGATAATTTTATATTTCAAAGACCAAATGAGGTCAGTGCAAGTGGAAACACAAAGATATCAATATATACTTACTTATCACACCCATATTTGGTGAATGGATCCAACATAATTGTAGAGTCATTAAATTTCCACCTTAGCAAATTTCGACTGCATTAGGGACCTCACGCATGTGAGTTCGAATCCTCTAGCCTGATCAGAGAAAAAAGATTGCTCAACCCTCAAAAACAACTTCTTCCTTTCCCTTTGCATCACCCCATCCACACTCTACCCTTGAGAAAGGGGTAGGATAAGGCCATGGCACCACTATCCCCCCTTTGATAGGGGCACATGACACTTGTTCTTCCAGGACAAGGGGATGGAAACCCTGTCGCTGCCCTATTTTGGTGCAGTACCCTTCCTAGGGTTGCATTGTTTGTTGTACATCAGGCGGTAAACTCCCTCGATGTCGGCCCATGAAAAATATCAAATCCACTAACATGTATTTAAGGGGAATTCATCCTCTCATTTGCAAAAGTGAGGATAGAGGTTCAATAAGGTGAAAAATTGGTGATCAGGCATTCAACAACATTCAAGCATTCCAACATTCTTTTCAGGCATTGAGCATTCTCAAGTCTCCCTTAAAGGCTAGGTGTTGCATTCAAGTCAAGTCTTCAACTATTGAAGAGGATATTTATTCCAAGATACAATTCCACACAAAGATTTCTATCAACATTTCTACTACAACCTCCCTTTGAGGTGATTTACAATTCAGCCTTTTATTTACATCTACTTGCAAGTACTTTCTTTCATTACTTGGTTAATTCTAAAACTGTGGTTTGACTTAAAGGAAAACCCCCAATCCCAACCATAGGTAATTCAGGTTAATTGTCATGGAGATGAGAACCCCATATTGTGCAGATTTTGGTAGATGATATCATCTTTGGGGGAGATGATGTGATCAAAAAAGGTTTTGCAGATGAAATGAAGCGAGAATTTGAAATTTCCATGATTGGCGAAATAAAATTATTTATTGGTCTACAAGTATCATAGCTAAAGAATGGTATATTCATTAGCTTGACGAAGTATATAAGGGAAATATTGAAGACTTTCCAAATTGAATATTTTAAACCTATTGGAACTCCAGTGGTTACAGGTTGCAAGCTCTCCAAAAATGATTTTTATAATGAAGTGAATGAGACACTTTACCACTCCATTATCTGTAAGTTGCAGTATGTAGTACAAAATAGATGAGATATAGCACAAGCTGTTGGCTTGGTTGCTAGATTTTATGAAAATCCAAAAGAGACTCATATGGTGGCGGTTAAGAGAATATTTAGATACCTCAAGGGGACTGATGAGGATGGTCTCTTGTATCCACATAAGGGAGATTTCAGCTTAAGTGTCTTCACTGATATAGATTGGGCATGGAACATTGATGACAGAAAGAGCACTAGTGGAGGTGCATTATTTGTTGGAGACAATGTTCTATCATGGACAAGCAAGAAACAAAATTGCATCTCTCAATCCACAACTAAGGCAGAGTATGTGGCTCTTGTAATTAAATGAACATAGGTAGTATGGATCAAGCAGATATTGGAAGGTCTTCAAGAAAAGGTGACTGAACCTATGGTGATTCACTATGACAACACTAGTGCTATCAACATATCCAAGAATCTGGTGATGTATTCCAAGGCAAAGCATATAGCTATCAAATACCACTATCTCAAGGAACAGGTTCAAGACAAGGAAGTAAGGTTGGAGTATATACCAACAAAATAACAGGTGGTAGATATCTTCACCAAGCCACTACCAAAGGACATCTTTGAATATCTCAAAGGTAAGCTAGTGGTGAATCTCCTGCATACTCTAAGGTGAGTAAAGATTGAACAACATCCATCCTGTAGGATTTTCCAAAAAAATCTATGTATTTGGATTGATGATTATGGACTACTCTTGTTAGGGGGAGGAGGCAATGTGGTTTGTGAAATAGGGTGTTTAGACTACACCTTTGGCATTGCTGTCAAAGGGGGAGATGTTTGAATATAGATTATCTAACATGAAGTAAGATGAAGACAGATGTGACAATGAAGTCAGAAGTAATATGAATTTAAGTCATCTGAAAGGGGGAGTAACATCATTATTCAAAGATCGGTTAAGTAGAAGAAAAAGTGAGCAATTGCTAAAGAGGAGTCAAAAGTGTTGCCATCAATACGAAAGAGGGAGATTGTTGGCATTGTGATTGTCATTAATGTCAAATGATAAAGGATTGTTTCCGAAGACCTTGGGAGTCACTGGTATACAAGTTAGTATTGACTTGTACAAGGACTACACACTAGTATAGGATATGCTCGCAGTGCATTGCTTCCAACTAACAAGTGAGTTAGTGCCAACTGACAACCGGTATACTGAAGGTTGTTTGGATAAGAAATAATAGGATTCCCAGTTTAGTAGTCTTATGCATGACCATGACTTTCTAGACAGATAAGTATCACTCTACTTAGTGATTAGAATCCGGTGGCAAAAAATAAGAGAGTTACCTAGTTGAACCAGTGATACAGATTGAAGGATGATATCCACTAGGAATCTCGGAGCAGTGACTGGTAAGATGGATGTGATAACCAAAGGTAATTTAGTCATGGCAAGATATCATCAAACAACTGGATAGTGAAGTCTACAATAGTTAACAAGTAGTTAAGTTGAGATTTGTGCAAATTTTTTAGTTCGCATTAAAAAGACAGAACATGACCCAAAGGTTGGTGAAATTATGATTTGTTGAGGTAGTCAAGGATGAGTTGCTGGCAAGATTGATGGAGAGCACAAAAAGAGAGTGCAACAAGAGTTAAATTTCAAATCTATCGATTGTTAGGTGTAAAATGATTGATAAATTAGCGAGCATGTGTTGGAAAAATATGGGATAAATATTTTTGGCGAAAACCAAAATGATTGATCAAAAAAATTGCAAAGTGCAAATCCGGTGAGAGGCGATCCAAAGTGCATATGGAAGAGTGACGAGGTGCCAAGTGATTTACTAGAGCAGAGTGTGTGTGAACTGGATCGGTAGAGTGGAGAGCCGAGGGTATGAGCAGAGAACCGACAGAGTGGAGAGCCGAGGGTATGAGCAGAGAACCGACAGAGTGCTGAGTAGACATGACCAGTGTAGACAAAGTATGAGTTTCATTGGGATCTCATCAAGCTATCAGTAACTATTCTAGCAGATGAACTTCCTATTGCTTTTTATGCATTGTGACTCAAAATGCCTTAATCGGGTGGACTTTAATAGGTCCTTTTGTAAAATCCCTTAACCGAGTGACTTCTTAATTGATGATCCTAAGTCCTTTAACAAGGCTACCTCTAATAGGGTAAAGACACTAATAGGCCTTAAAGAAAATCCCTTAACCCGCTCACAACTAATAGTGTCTTTGTAATCTCCTAATAAGGATAGCTCCTCACCAGGCGTACTCTAGAAGAGTGCAAATTTTGTCAGTTTCTACTCACACCATGGGTTTATCCCATTTAGGTTTTCATGAGATAAATTTTGGTATTATTGTGTATCTATTCATGCATGCATGTTCTCCTACAATAACTGTTTGTATTGATGAAAATTAGTGCAGACTTGAATAAAAAGGTTTTAATTCTGTAAAACCGGTAAAGTGCCGATTCATCCCTCTCCACTGAGCAGCGATTGGGACTAACATTTTTTACTATGACAGCTACAACTACAAAATTTGACAAAAATCCTGTGTTTCTTATGTATTTTGATGAATGTCCATAGCCAATTCCAATGTTGCCATTTTGGCAGAAGAGGGAGAGTGCAGACAAAAGTTGTTAGATTTCGGCTTTTCACCAGCCGATACATATATTTGCTTAAAAATTTGTAATCCGTATTCAATGTATCCCTTTTTAGTTCATTCCGCCACCATTACATTCCATGAGATGATATATTTCAGGCATTCTGTCAAAAAGGACTCTTGCGATTTTTGTGATTCAATAGTTTGCATTTATTTCATGCACAACCTGGGGCGATGCTAGTAAGGTTATGGAAATTGTTGTTACACCCGGCAATACCATTTGCTTAAAAATCACTAAGGCCTTTTCAACCAGACTATTTTGAATATATCTTGTAATTATGGTGTCTCATGAGTCCCTACCTCCGTGATGTGTGGTTGAACAATTTTTATGCCTTACTAGCTTTCTCATTCCACATACGTATCTACCAGAGCAGTTGCAACAGTGACATTTGAGAGTCCCTTTTATCTATAATGGATGTCCATATTTGTTTCAAAGCTTCCATATTTCATATTCATCTTCCAAGGAGATTGTAGTGACAATATTTGTCAACAATCCATTATTCTCATTGTTCCAAAACTATCGTTTTAACACTAACAAGAAAAGAAGGTGTCAATAGCTGTGGATTTTGGTTTTACGCCAACCAATTTCATTTGCATGAAATTTTCTATTACCTTTTCAACAAATTCACACTGCATATTCTTTACTCGCTTCACAGAATAAGACTACAGTTCTTCGAAACGCTCCATAAATAGTTCACTCACTGCACGTCTATGTTTTCACATTTCCATTTATTTGAGAGGTTTAAAAACTTTTCAATGAATTCATTTCGTGCATATTCTGGATGCCAATCTGTCAGGGGCTGGATGTTATTGATGTAGGTTGCCGAACTTCGCTTTATACCCCGCCAATCTGCTGAAAGTTCCTAAAGCCTTTCGAAAACTCAAATTTTGCATTCTACAAGATACCATCTCTCTGAAACTCCTATCAGCTCACACATTTTTATCTGTAGTTTCACATTTTGTGACTAAGTTTATCATGGTATTTGCAATTAAAAATCCACCTCCAATTATCATTTGGTGGATATCCGTGATTTGTTCAAAAGGATCCCATCGTGTCGCTGTCATGGAGGATACTTGGCCAAAGTTGGGGAATTTGGCTTTTACCACTGCGAATTATAATTTGCTTGATAATTTTGAAAGATTTTAATTGCCGAATTCTTGCTTCATTATCTGATGTTTCCAACACTAAATTAGATAAGGGAAACTCTCAACTTTTTTTTTGTGACAATGGATTTTGATGAAACGTTCAAACACTATTTTCGAACGTCATGATGTTAGCCAAAATTGTCTCCTTACTCCATCGTACTCACCTCCTATAGGGTTGGCATTACATCATTGGTCGGATTTTCTCTTTTCTCGATCTTGAAACTTTTTTGCACGAGTGCATGCGAGACCCGCCACTTTATGTGCTAAACACTATTAAATGTATTTATTTATAAAATAATTGTTCCTTGGCCGAGTGAAAATAAACATTAGGCCCAAGACTAGCATTTGTATGCTTAGATTAATAAAGCTAGTTTCTGTAAAAACCATTTTAGAATATGATTGAATAATATCAGCTCTTATTTTATCATTCAATTTCCTTTCTTAACAATCATTCATCTTCTTCCAATTTTAGGCAAATCTGAATTTGCAAAAAATTACTGTTCCAATAGTGTCTCTGTCTCGGGATGTATTCCCCTAGCGGAAACAATAATAATTAAGAAAGTCTCTAGCAAAAGCAGACCATGTGCCTAAATCATATTATTTTCTCCTTTGAAAATTAAATCAATTTTATGTCTCCTTTGAAAATTAAATCAATCTTGTGAGTGGCCCCAAGCCCCCAAAAGTGAGAGTCCATTTTTCCCTCGATCAAAAATTTAATTATTATCTGGTAATAATGTAATATATTTGTAAATACCATTTGTGGACATATGAGCATAACTAATTATTCTAATTTTACCATTCCTTATTTCAAGACTAGGGGTATGCTGAAAATATTTATGATGAAGTAATATATATTTTCCATATTCATTTACTGTGATACTCTCATTTTCCATATTCAGATTATGCCTACCACTATAGTGTATTTCATAATTCTTTATTTTTGTCTTCATCATATAAGACTTTGGACTTTTATAAACCATTATGTTTCTACGTTCCAAAAAATCCTCCTTTTGAAATAGTCTCCCATTCGCAAGTGTATCATCACCTATTTCTAGCCCATCAACTTGCCCAATATCAATAAAGAGACTTTGATCAGCGTTTCTCATCTAATTTTTGAAATCAATTGTATTACTATGCATATTTGACACTCCTGTGATATGAAGTATTGTCCACCCTTTTTATTATCTCCTCTTGCAATGTGTATATCTTTGTCTTAACATTATATAAGTAGTTTTCACAAATGGGCCCAACTTCCAGAATGTCTAAGAATACTTCATCCTTTTCAAATGATGGATTTGAAAATGTATAGACATTTCTTTCAAATATATCAAAGTTGAAGTAATCATTTTCTAAGAATTGGTCATATAATGAATTTTAAAAAATTTAAACTCACCTTTAGGTGTATAAATATCTTCTATGTACCATTCATAATACACACCCTCACTAGTTGAAAAAAATTCCTCCTCTGAGGCGCATTCAGATACTTCACTACGGGTTACAATATGATTTTTCACTCTTCATTCAAATAAGGGGTATGAAATTTTTTTATGGTCGTTTTCAAATTCACACACATCTCTCTTACTAGTTATTTTAGCATGACATTAATGTATCGATGAATATACAATTTGTTCACTTGCCACATGATCTACTTCAATGCTGGTGTATTTATTATCAACGTTATTTTCAATATTACAATCTCCTTCTAAAGTGTAAGGGTAGTTTTCCACAAGCTTTATTTTATTCAAACCTAGAATGCTAGTAAAAGGCAATTTCACTTGAATGTGTTTCCATTTAGTGTGTTACCTCATTATTATTTTCAATAGTGTTGTTTATATATTCAGGCATTATTTGTCCTTCATCAATAAGTACTCCCTTTGTACGTGTGTAGCTATTTGAATCATATTGATCAATTATGACATCATCATGGGACTTCACCCTAAATTTATTTTCATAACAATTAATGAAATTAAATAATTCATTTAGGCTAGTTGGCTTCATATTTTTAGACCAATAATTTAAATCTAATCCCAAGTATTCATAAACACATCAGTCAAAATAGATTCATGTGGTTTGAAGTCATCTAGAATGTCTTGATATGAAGCTATAATTCTTGCCAATAAGGCATACCTTGATGCATGTTTATGTCTCCTTATATCAAACAATGATTGTATACACCATGTGAGATCAATACGTACTGATGTATCAACACTTTTAGAAACCTACTTACAATATGGTTGAGACTCATTATCCTTGACAATATAAGGAAATAAACATAGAAACCGTCTTTGAGGTTCCTCCCATGATGAAATATTCTGCATAGGAATAACATTGAAGCAATGACTTGTGATGTTTGTCAAGGACCTTACAAATAACTTCATAAACACATCTTTTACATAAATTTAATAATTTGTTATGAATTTATAAAATAGTGTCAAATGTCTGATTGTTGATTCTCCTTCTATTCCATGGAATTTGGGCACATGCTCTTTAATTTCATGAGGGACATGATTTGGGTAGCCTAGTTTGTTGATGAAGTTTAGTGGCTAGTATCTCTTTGGGATAAACACATTCATTTTCCTTTGTGGATATGTCCGATAATATTTGTTGTATATAATTCATCCCTGAACATGAGGCTTCATAGGGATATCCATATTGGTACATACAGGATGCCTGAGATTGTTTCAATTAATTCTTATTTTAATTAGGTTCCTGTAAAATAGAGTCGCCACCTCTTTCAAAGAAGAATGAATAATTTATTTTTTCTTCTTCCAAGTTCTTTTCTACAATAGAGTCCTTTCTGTAACAACCTCCACAAACTCTAGACTAGATAAAACTGGGCAAAAAATTCTAGACTAGATAAAATTGTTTAACTCACCCAATGGTAACTGAAGATTCTATATATGGTTCCCTAGTAGAGTCGCCAATTTGTTGGAGCTCAAAATCACTGGTTTGTTGAACCCTAAGAATGTGCTAGCTTCTATTTTTAGGCTCAGCGCATGACTTTGACCAAATAATAGAATCAACCACAATGATTATGATCCCTTGCACTTTAGGATCTATAGGACCTAGGTCGGTGTACATTTCAATTAAGAAGATTTAATCTTCCTTTAATCTATCTTCTGTCTCTATCTCATAATGGAATGAACTTATTGAAAAGATTAATTTAGCTTCTATCCCTACTCCTATCTCCTATTTGCATAGAACTGGAATTAAAATAAAATGATGGTTTGATTGATGATGGATTGGAAATGACCAGGGCTTTATTTTGGGTTACAGAGTCATAATAATTCTCTTGTTTTTCTAGTGTATTTTTTCTGGATTCGATTGTGTGTATATTTTTCCCATCAACGTTTTGAATCACACTCCGTGATTCATCATCAAGATGAAAATAATTCCCAAGATGATGAATCACGGAGTGTGATTCGAAACGTTGATGGGAAAAATATACACATAATCGAATCCAGAAAAAATACACTAGAAATACAAAATGGATTGTGGAAATCTCATAGCTTTGATTCTCTTGTTCCTTAAATTTTTACAATTCTAACAACTTAGGAATATTCTTGTTAATACCTTATGAAAACAAAAAGTATGTGTTTATGTCTTACATAAATGTGCAAGTAAGTAAATCACCAAATCAAATTTCAACCTTACCCTCCTTGATCGGAGTATCTATCTAAGAGAGTTTAACTATTCCTGTAAGAGGCTTAATCAAACTGAATACACAAAAGCACCTTATGCTTTGATAAATTAGATTTATCCCTGATACATGTATTTATATGACAAAGAAAAAATAAAACTTAGATATGATACTGATGATATCTTTTAATTAAATTAATGAACAAATAAAGAAATTCTTAGAACAAAATTAATTCTGCACATCCTCTTGTTGAAACCCTAAATATATAAGACACATTCTTATGAAATATATTATAATGTTTTCTCTATGACAATATTCTATCTTCCCCCTTATCTATACGGTCTTGATTTCCCTTTTATAATGTCAAGGGAGCACTTTAGACCATTACAACATTTTGAAATAAAAAATTATTTAATTATCTTAACTTACAAAATATATTCTTTGATAGTTAATTTATATTTCTAAAATAAAATTCTAATATGACTTTATTCAATATATCACCTTCATTTCTTTCAACTTATGTATGTAACCTTTTGCCTACTATATTTTGGTTTCATTTCACTAAATTATTCCCACTTTATTTGAATTGTATGAGTTCAATAGAAAATATCTACTCTTATTGTCTAAAGTTTTTCACCCTTTCAAAATTAAGTGGAAATACTTTATTCATTTTTCATCACTTTGAAAAAGTAATCCTCCTACCATATTTATGCGAAAGAATTTCACCTCACCTCTCATTAATTATATTGAACCTTCATAAACATATTTTCTCTATTCGCAATTTCCTTCATCTATATGCATTTTCATCTAATTTTATATCTTTTAGGTAACACAATTACCTACCACAAATCTTTTATGCTCATTCAATCTCTTTGGTGTAAACGTTTCACTTCAGAGTGAAAAACGTTTCTATAATTGCTCCAATATTTGATTCATTTTTTTTTCCTTCAATACAAAACCCTAAACCTTTTAATGGCTCTTGATCGGAAAAATAAATTTTCCATATCAATGTTATAGTCTTGATTAAGATGTCATGTTGCTTTTGCTTTATAACCATGAAGTTTATCTCACCAATTCATTCATCTATGTAGAAATACTAACTGACCATGATTGTTGATTAGAGATAACACTTATCAAGTTATTTCTAACAATATACATTCCCAAAGAGACCTTTTAAAGCCTTCAAATAATGAATGCATTTATTGAATAAGACTTATATATACATTTTTTACTTCACGAAAACGAAAAATGAACGGTAAACCGTGGGCGCTTTCCATTTATTTTAGAAAATAAATTTCAGAAGAAACAGTGCATGGACTACATGCAAATGGCATTTGCTTGAAAATTTAAAACCTTTTTTAATATTTGCATTTTATCCACTGAAGGTATTCCATGAGGCCACAAAACAATCACATGTCATATATATACTTTCCATATTTTGTACTCATGTCTGCTATGACTACTGCAACTACAAAATTTGACAAAATTCCTGTGTTACCTATGTATTTTGATGGATGTCCATACCCGATTCCAATGCTCTCGTTTTGGCATAGGCGGTAAGGTGCAGCCAAAAGTTGTTAGGTTTCGGATTTTCACCAGCCGATTTATATATTTTCTTAAAAATTTGTAATCCGTATTTAATGAATGCATTTTGTGATCATGCTGCCACCATTACATTCCATGCAATGATATCTTTTTAGGGCATTTTGTCAAAAATTCCTCTTGTAATTTCTGTGATTCCATAGTTTGTATTCATTTTGTGCATAGGCTAGGGAGATGTTGCTAAGGTTGTGGGAATTGGCTTTACACCCGGGAATTGGTATTATGTTGTCTCATGAATCCATCCCACCTTGATGCATTATTCAATAGTTTTTATGCCTTACTGGCTTTCCCATTCCACATACATATCTACCAGAGTGGTTGCAACAATAAAATTTGAGAGTCCCTTTTATCTATGATGGATGTCCGTATTTGATTCAAAGATTTAATATTTCATATTCATCTACCAAGGAGATCGCAGTGACAATATTTTACAACAATCATCTATTCTCATTGTTCCAAAACTATTGTTTTGGTACAGGCAGAAAAAGATGGTGGAAACGGTTGTGGATTCTGGTTTTACACCAACTGATTTTGTTTAGTTGAAAGTGTCTATTTCCTTTTAAACCAATTCATACTGTGCATAATGTACACTCACTTCACGCCATGATACTATAGTTCTTCGAAAGATTTTAATCACACCAAATTCTTGCTTCATTATCTGAAGTTTCCAACCCTAAAACAGATATGGTCAATTCTCCACTTTTTCATTGTGAGAATGGATTTCGATGAAACATTCAAATATTGTTTTTGAACATTATTATGTTTGTGAAAATGGGCTCCTTACTCAATCGTACTCACCTCCCATAAGGTTGGCATTACATCACTAGTGGGATTTTCTCCTTTCTCGATCTGAAATTTTTTTTGCTTGAGGGCATGTGAGATTCGCCACTTTATGAGCCAAAAACATTTCATTAAATACCATCAAATGTATTTATTTATAAAATAAGTCTTCTTAGATTAATAAAGATAGTTTCTGTAAATATCGTTTTAGAATATTTATAAAATAAGTCTTCTTAGATTAATAAAGATAGTTTCTGTAAATATCATTTTAGAATATGATTGAATAATGTCAGTTCTTATTTTATCAATCAATGCCCTTTCTTAACAATGATTCATCTTCTTTTATAGTTTCTTAACAATGATGGCATTTTTCAAGAATGATATTAGTAGTTCAAATATTTTAATATTGATGTCTCTTTGGCTAGTTCACTTGAGCTCTTATTTTTAGCCTTTAGCTTTTGTGTTGTCAGTCTTTTCCCTTTGTCTTTGTTTGCCTTTGTTTGTCTTTGCTTTCCCTTTTCCTTTTTTGTCTTTTTTGTGTGCCCATGCATGTATTTGAGTGAGTTAAGATCCTAAGATTGGAGGCTTAGTTCCTCAAAAATAGTGGTATCTTATACTCCCTTTAATTTATTGTGTCTCCTCCTCATCTCCTATCTGAGTCCATAGTGGCTTAACTCTAGTTTTAATGCCCTATACACCTACCAAATGACCCCTGGGAGGGGTATCCCCACCTCTGGGCATTAATTTTAGTCCTTAGTTAAGGAGCACTAGGGTAGTGTCACTCTGGTCTTGGAATGCAACATCCAATGCCCTGGTCGCCCTCAATGGGGCCCATTTTTGAAGGAAGGGATGAGACTTATCTCTCCAATGGGAAATTAATTTGGTGGCTCTCTATGACCATTGGAGGTTAGGATAATTGGTAAATTGACCTAGTATCTCATATATAATATATAAATCAATTTATTTTGATCCTAAGATAAATTCATTCAAGCAATCGGATATTTTGAGAGGTGTTCAAGGCTACATATTCTTCATTTATGCATTATTGAACATCATTAGATCATTCATATGAAATAAGATGTGATCACATTCAAGATGCAAAGCATCATTATTAGTCATTGCATATTTGAGGTATATCCTTCCATTGTTTATTTCAGTATTTGCAATATTTTATTTAAGGTTAGTTCCCAAACTATGGTTTGACTCTAGGAAACCTCTATTCCCAACCTATTTGCCCTTCTTTCTATGTGTAGGAAGAAGGTGTTGGTGCTCAAATCAATAGATTGGAAAATTTCTAAGGTAATGCCAACGCCTATCTTAAAACCCTCCAATTGCTTTGGACAACTAATAGAGTGAAGCTTTCAAGGTTTCTAACTCCCTCACTTCAGCCTCTGTAGGACCTAGGTAGGTGTACCTACTTACCAAGTGATCTTCTTACTTGGTGTTTTTTATAGACGATTTCACACTGTCTCTTATATTTCTAATTTATCTCAAAGTGGCATATATCTTTGGGATAAATTATCTTGTCATTCTAGTTACTCTAACCTTTTCTTAATTCTTCTTGCTCTAATTTTATTACTTCTTATTCATACTCTTTACCTCTATCTCCCACTTACATGAAATTGAAATTGAAAAGTAAATAATAATTGAATTGAAATTATATATATTATGCCAGTTCCTTATTTCTTTTGGGAAATAGAGTCATTCACTTGCAAACCCTATATATAATGCTGAGAGACAATTTTTAAATCCTCCCTTGGATGGACCTGCCAACTACCCAACCTCCAATGCTATATAACAATATGATTTTCTTCACGGTTAGTTTAATTGAATTTAACTATCCTTTTGAAAGACCAACTAAAGAAGACATAAAAGGAAAAATGATTCTCAGATGTATCTTGATGTTCCAACCATGCAACATCACATAATTTCTTCACATGGAGTCTTATAGCAAAAATTATCAACCATAGATAATAGTAACAGAGAACTGATTTGAAAATGAAAGAATCCACAACACATTTGCAAATAAGATTACTAGCTTTGTATTGCTTAAAAAATTTGTATTACATCTTGTCTATATTGTAAAATCTCTATATTCCTAATTCTAATTCTCCCCTCTCATCTATATTTTTTAACCACTTATATATGTGGGTCAATGGGCACCATACCCCTTTTAGGATGAAAACTCACCTTTTTACATTAAAATTAACAAAATGCTTTGAATTTAATATATAAACTAGTTAGTCAATAGCCTTTGTTTGAGATATCTTTCAGGTTTTCTTTTGGTAGGAAGCCTTAAACATCACTTATGAATTGGAAAATTTTTAAGGTGGCAGGAAACATCCTCTTCTAGAATGGGTCTTCATAAGATTTTATATTTTCATTCCCAGTCGACATCATCTTTCATGCATGTCAAAATAATAGGCTTTTCATCCTTCTTATGGTCCTTTGTATGGTCCGCAACCAAAAGAACATTTTAAAGACCTGATATTTTTACTAGAGCTTGGAAACTTGATTTTCAGAAATGGGTATTTCCTATATTTTCATGTTTCATTCATTTTAATTTTATGTTCATATCATCTTTTCTAAAGATAAAAAACACTAGTCTTTCATGGGGTCCACTGGAATTAATTTACTCATATCCTCCTTTACTCAAGGTGCTCAAATAAGTCATCATCCATTATGTGTCATTTCCATAAAGTGAACACCATTTTTAATAGTAGAGTGCTTGAAATTATTTAAAAATTTCAAGCCCCAACAATGGCTCTATCTGGGGATGTATACCCCTTGTGGGGATAGCAAGAATTTAGATCTCTAGTAGAGTAGACCATGTTCCTTATTCATTAACCTGATTTGGTGGCCTCAAGAACCAAGAGTGAAAATATATTTTTCCCTCTATCAAATACTTTATTTTGGTCACGTACTAACATTACATTTTCAAAAACACCATGCTTATTCATCTTGGTACTATCCCATTCAGCCATGCCATTTATTATTTCTAAAATATTTCTCAATTCTTGATGCAATAGTGATGTTATAGTGTGTTCATTTGGTGTAGGTGGTTGTATGTTAGTATTACATGTATTATTTGAAAATGTTTATTCCTCATCATATAAAGAATTTGAGAATATATGAAAATCCTTTTCACACATACCATGGCAATAAGGAATATGATTGTCCTCTATCACTTCATCAGATAAGGGGTTCAAAAATATTTGAAAGCCATTTCCAAATTTATATACCTCTTCATTATCAATTGTATCATCATGATACTAAGGTATGGATTCAATTTCCTCACGACTGGTACAATATTCTTCATCAATGTTAGCAACAATTTCTTTAGTTTCTGACCCACAATTGTGAATATTATCGATTGCTTCCTCTTCAAATGGGCCTTCCAAAGGGATAAGTGATTCTCTTATATATTCTTCTTTATTTTCATCCCTTATGTTGATGTTACTAATGTCACACACATCATGTAGTTCCCTATTCACCTCCATAGCAATTGAACATGTTAATTGTAAATTATCAGGTCCACTTTCTATCATGAGTAGTTCCGCATGTGTAGACATATTAGGCGTTGTATCATCAGGTATTTGCAAATAAGTTATTATCATCCTACCCATTAATCATTTTATAGATTCACCTTCCTTTCTCCTTATGTTGAGCAATGCATTAACATGTGCCATGGGATCAATATAATGATCTGTTTGAATCTGATTATAGAATTTGCAAAATTGTGGAGAATAGATTGATGGATTGATGGCAAATATATTTTCTTCAATGATGCTGTAGAATTCCTCTACGAACCACCATTCAATTTCCTCTGATGGTGAGATGCTTTGCAGAGATGACAACCTAAAAATCTTCTCTACAACATCTTCCACAGTCATCACGAACAATTTCATGATCAAATCCTCCACACAAATTTGAATATTTTCAATAAACTAGTAGAATGCTTTCAAGTATTGAATTGTTGATTCACTTTCCTATCTATGAAACCTCGACATATGTGTTTTAAGCTCATAGGGAAGTTTATCTATCCATTCAGGAATATTAATGAAATCTAATGGATGGAATTTTTCAGGAACATATATTTCCTTTAAAAGTTGTAGTTGCCACTTTTCATGTGTATACTGTATCCCTAATCATAAATATTCATAAGAATATGGATACTGATACATTCTAGATTTGATATTATTTCAACAACTAATGTTTTATTCATTAATTATACATAGAGTCACCACCTCTTTCATAGAGGACAAAATTCTTTTCTTTCTTCTGAGTTCTTCCCCACAAAAGAGTTCTCTCTTTGTTTGTTCTCCCCAGTAGAGTCACCAATTTGTTGGTGTTCAAATCAACATATTGGAAAATTTGTAAGGTAATGCCAACTCCTATCTTAAAACTATCCAATTGATTTGGATAACAAATAGAGTGAACCTTTCAAGGTTGCTAACTCCCCCACTTTAGGCTCTGTAGGACCTAGGCGAGTGTACCTACTCACCAATTGATCTTCTTACTTGGTGCTTTTTATAGCATATTTCACACTGTATCTTGTATTTCTAATTTATCTCAAAGTGACATATATCTTTGGGATAAAATATCTTGTTATTCTGGTTACTCTAACTTTTTCTTAATTATTCTTTCTCTAATTTGATTACTTATTATTCTCACTCTTTAATTCTATCTCCCACTTACATGAAACCAAAATTGAAAATTAAATAATGATTGAATTGAAATTATACATAATATACTACTACCTTATTTCTTTTGGGAAATAGAGTCATTCCCTTGCAAACCCTACATATGACTCTGAAAGACAATATTTAAATCCTTCTTTGGATGGATATGTCAACTACCCAACCTCCAATGCTATATAACAATATGATACTCTTCATAGTTAGTTTAATTAAATTTAACTTTCCTTTTGAAAGACCAATTAGAGAAGACACAACAACCAAAATAATTCTCAAATGTATCCTGATGATCCAGCCATGCATCATCATATAATTGCCTGATATAGAGATTTAGAGTAGTAATTATCAACCCTAACTAATAATAATAAAGAATTGATTTGAAAATGAAAGAATCCACAACACATTTGCAAATAAGATAGCTAGCTTTGTATTGCTTGAAAATATATATTACATCTTGTCTATATTATAAAATCTCTGTATTCCTAATTCTAATTCACCTCTCTCATCTATATTTTTTAACCAATTATATATGTGATTGAAATGTCACCATACACCTTTTGGGATGAAAAGTCATCATTTTACATTAAAATTAACAAAACCCTTTGAAATTAATATATAAACTAGGTAGTCAATAAGCTTTCTTTAAGCTATCATTCGGGTTTTCTTTTGGTCAGCAGCCCAATACTTTAGTTATGAATCTGAAAATTTGTGTGGTGGTAGGAAACATCACTTATAAAATGTGTCTTCATCAATCTTTATATTTTCATACTATTTCATTCCTAGTGGACATATTCTTTCATACAGGTCGAAATAATAGGGGTTTTTAGCCTTCTTACGATCTACTGTATAGTCTATAGACAAAAACACATTTTAAAGACCTACCATTTTTTGTGGAGCTTTGAAACTTGATTTTTTGAAATGGGTATTTCTTATATTTTCATGTTTCATTCCTTTTAATTCTTTGTGCATATAATCTTTTCCACAGATAAAAAACACTAGTCTTTCATGGGGTCCATTGGAATTAATTTACTTGTATCCTCCTTTACTCTAGGTTCTCGAATCATTTATCATCCATTATGTGTCACTTCAAGCCCCAAGAGAAGGTACAAAATTGTGATCTTTTGAAACAACTTTATTTATAGTGACTAAGAGATCCTTCATCGAAGTGCGAAAAGTGCAGAGGATTAGAGTGACAACCATCCTAGCTATGAAACATCAGGAGCTCCTTCTAGGAATAGGTATGAATACTATTATAACCCTTAGATCCAAGTTAATGGTTTTATTCAATGACTGTAGTTCATTGTTTCGACTTATTTATCTTCATTTAAACACATTTACCCTAATTCCAACAAATTGAATTCACCTCAAGGGAAAGAAGAGGCACATTCAATACACCTAGAAAATTTGATTAGAATCTAGATCTAGAAGGTTTAGATCTATCAAATTCTTAGCTTTATCTAATGTAATGCCCCCTAATAAAAATTACTGCTTTACTACATCTAGCGGTGGACACCCTAATTTTCTCCATCACACAAATATATAAATGAAGTAAGCCCCACAAAGTTTTGGATAGTTATGAAAAAAATATCATTAAAAAATTTAAACATTTAACGCCATCCCTTAACTTTTCGCAAATTTAGATATCATAAATAAATCTCACATTTCTATAATGGATACCTTAGAATAAGATACATTGTTAGACCTCTAGGCATATATAAAAGGGTAATATTTACTTGTAGAAAAATGACATACCAATCCATGATTATATCATAATATATTGTATTTAAATGTCAAATATTATCCCATACGTCCAAGCATGTAAGGGTAGTTGAATACTTTTTTAGATAATGTTTTAGTACAAAATAAGAAGGGAAAAATATTTATAAAATTTGTGTGGACTTTGAATTTAAATTCTTATACTTAATTTTTTCTATGTCTCTCTCGTGTCATGTATTAAAGTCCAAAATGTTCTATGCAAGATCCCCATTCAAGTAACATTAGCATAATTTGGTACTTATATTACATCAACGAAAAACACAAATATAATGTACATATGATTAATGTGGGCATGGATGTTAACATAATTTTATACTAAAAGATTTGATTTGTCTACTAAACGAAAACTAATATTACAATAGATTTATTGAATGATCAGATCATATTTTGTATTACTTCAGAAATATGAAATTTCATGCAACATCAAATGTACATATTGGTCAAATCTTTAGAGTTAGTAAACTTTCACTATTATTCTTATCATATGAACCTAACCTTTCACTATTCTTTTATTCTATCTTCATTTCAGTCATCACCATATTTATCTTCAAAGTAGTAGGTGTCCACTAAATAATAACTCTTTTTAGAATAATATCTATCATCTACTCTTTTGTTTCTAACATCTCTCCTATAATTATGTTTTCTCTTGTTATCATAATATGATCTTGTTGGCATTGCATGAAGATTGCATTGATGAAGTATAGTGTTGTCCTTGATGTCAATAAGCAATAGGTAATGAAGAAGTATTGCAACCAGTAATGATGTAGTAAATAAACTGATAGTAAAGAAATGAAGGTAAACTAGTATTATTATTGAACCAGAGTGATCAACCGTTAACCCTACCTCGTTGATAAGAAGAACCCTAACAGATGGAGCTTGAAGTATCAATTGTGATGATCTATGACTAAATGGTGATTGGATATGAGGATGCCACATATGCATATTGCACATGATGAGTTTTGAAGTGGATTTGGTGCATAGAGATAATCGTTTATCTTTCGAATGATCAACTACTTAGCATGGAATGACTAACGTGTGATGAGATACACTATCCAATGTGCGGTGATCTAGGAGAGATTAAAATTGTCATGAACAATGTGTAGTTGATTTCTATGTAATCTAATGATCAATATTGAACTGGTATGTTTGTAATCACTATGAGAATTATAGGTTTTGTGCTATGTTACTGACCTATTGTATTTGTTTTTAAGGTCGATGAGTTCTTTATATTTTTGTTGGAAAATTTGGTTAAGTTTGATTGTTTCTGAACCAGAAAGTGTGTCTACAAAATGTTGTGTTTGTAGAAAGGAGAAGAAAAGTATTTTTTTAAGCAAAGTAGTGCTATTACCAGATCAACAAAGAACATATTCTTCTCTACCCATTAAAATAGTTAAATCCCCTAACTGGGTAAGCTTTACTAGGATTCTTGGTGAAATCCTCTAACAAGGTGATCCATTAGCTTGGATTTGAAATCCTCGACCAAGGTTACCTTTAACAGAGTAATATAGTCAATCCCTTAACTGGGTGGTCATTAACTAGATATGTTATTAAGATGACATTTTTGTAAAAGCTTCTAACAAGGCTTGGCTTCTAATAGGGAAAACTTCAGAAGAGTTGAGAATAATTGTGGGTATTCATCCCCACGATGGTTTTTCCCATTTGGGTTTCCATGTGAAAAATCATTGTGTCAAGGGGTAATGATTTTGTGATGTGTTTTTTATATGGTTGATTTGAATGATTGCTAAATCCACTTAGATATGTTTAGGTGACTGGGAATAATTTTAAATGAGTTATTATTGATATTAGTGAAGTGATTCAATATTTTGGTTAAATGGTATTTGAGTTTCAGATCGGTTGCATTGTATCATTGATGTTTTGGTCAACTAGTAAAGTTTGATAGTGCAGTTGCAATTTTTGATACAGTGACTAAACTAGTTAGTTTAGTGATTGGATTCTGAGTTTGAATTATGTTTGGTGAAATTTTAGTATATTTTCTATCTATTGATTCACTCCCCCCTCTCATTTTTTGACCGGATCCATATAAATTCATAATATTATCAGATCTTTTATAGTTATCCTCTTTGAAACTAGATATAGAAGTATAAAAAACATTTCTTGAACAATTTAAACATTTAAACAACTCATTCTTATTACAAGGTTTTCATCTACTCTAGTCATGTCATTGGTATTTCTTATTTATTGTTCATCTTCAATCTTCTTAGTAACTTTAAATGCTTCTTCCTTCCCCCTGCACTACTCATGAAGTTATATAATCTCAAAAGCAAAGAGGGATCCATAGTGCTGATCTAAAGTATATTTATACATATCATGACTTCCTTCAAAGGAAAATCTTTTAGGCTTATAGATTTTAGGCAATGTTCTCATCAATTTTCCCACAACTTCAATTTTTTCCATTGTTCCACCAATACCTTTGATTGCATTGAGTATCTCATTCACTCGGTGCATGTAACTTTCAACTCCCTCTTTATAAGACATCCTTAGTGTCTCAAATTTGTACTATATATTTTGAAATTTTACTTAATTGGTCTTCTCATCTCATAAATGTTGCTCAATTTTTCCCAAATTTGATTTGCACTTTTAGTTCCATTAATTTTAAAAAACTCAGAGTCACTCAAACTACTAAAAAGTATATTTCTTACTTTTATGATTCTTGACATCATCCAAAGTAGTAGGACCACCATATGGAATAGTATTATAACTAGACTTCAAAATGTCCCATATTCCAAGTAGTGGAGAATTCTAATGATATTCCATCAATGACTTCTACGTAGATTAATTTTTATTATCAAATCTTGGAACCTTCAAATAGATGTCTACAATCTTAAACTTGTTTGAATAGGTTAAGCTTTATCTCAAAGGAACCTTTCTTTGATACCAATTGTTGAACATACCACATGGCTAAGGGGGAGAAGTGAATTAGTCTAGACCTTAAAACATATTATACACTTTTAAACTAAAAACCACAATGATCTTATCTCTTCAATTATAAAACATAAAAGAACAAAGCACAACACTCACAAGAACAACATATTTTCATGGAAAACCGATGGACAGAAAAACCATTATGAAAAACATACTCACAATATCAATATTAAATTACAAACTTCTAGGCTCAAGGCTATGGAGCTCATTGCGCTTGATTGGACTTGAAAAACTAAGACATAGAACCTTAGGGAAAAATACAAAGATCTACATAAGCTACCTAAGGACTCACTATCTTTTAACATGTATAGGGAATAATGAATTATAATGAACAAGATGTCCTTATCATGAAACTATCCTTGAACCATTGTACTAAGAAAAAAATATCATGGCAAATACCTCCAACTTCATTGAATGTCTTAGCATACTATCGAATTGCAGATATGATCGTCAAATCTCATCACCAACTAAAATTTGTGTTTCTACTACTTGCACATAATTTACATCCAATTCAACATAATCAAAACTCTAAATCACCCATATACACTTCCATTCATACAAGGTTATACATTGAAACCCTCAATTGGTCTTCCATAGATAAAATATACATAAATTAAATAAGCTCATCCACCTAAACTAAAATTACACAGTGTGGCTCACTCTGGGAGATAAAAGGGACCCAAAAATATCTTAACACATCTTCCTAATTCATTTCCAATGAATTACATATTCTACAACTTGCTTGTAAGTCAACATCAAATATAATATGTAGAAAAACAATGAGGCATGTTGACAAGTTTGTCCAAAAATATCACCCCATGCAAAATAGTCATTGGGCATCTACATACACTACTGTGAGACCCTTCTCAACATTCTAACTCAACCTCCAATACATATTTGGACCAACAGATCTTGATCCAAATAAGATAAATCATCTAAGTTAGCTAGAGATAGTAGAAATATGAAATGGAACACTAGTTCACTTGTCCAACAAACCAACACTAGAAATTTGAAATGGAACACTACACCAACTATATGAATATGTCCACCAAGTTGTCACACTTGAATCAACATAATAGAGAAATGAAAGTATTCTTTGGAATAGTCCTAATAGACAACCTCACTATCAACCAACTGCCGCAATCGACTTCATCGACTAAGCAACTGATAACCTAAAACATAATAGTTAAACATCCATAGAATGTAGACATTATATCTAGAACCATAGGCCAACAAAATTAAAAATATTTAAATATATCTACATAACCACAATCTTCCATAAAGACATTTAAATAGTCTTTCTTAAATATTATAACTTTCACTACAATAGGCTTTTGGAAACACCCGATATTTAATGTCTCCATCAAACAATATAACAACATCTGAACTATTATTTTTGGAGCATCTACAACATCCACACAACTAAACAACTGCAACTTTTTCATAGTGGCATCAATGACAACATGAAATAAGTTGACATCAATAACAACAAGTTTGACATTAAAGACAATACAAACCAAGTTTTCAACACCCCAACAAAAGATACATTTTCCCAATTATATTTGATAAATATTGAGTTTTTGAAGCAAAATATTTCCAACTTAAATTGTGTCTAAAAAGTCTCATCTCCTCAAACAAGTTAAGACAATAGAATGAAACTAATGATTTATTACAAACCACATATTTGACACAAAGATTTTGTCCAACCTTTCTGCAATCTAGGAGAACCCCTTTCTTTTGTTGTTCCAAGTAAACTTACCATTCATAGTAATACAATCATACAGGCCAGTTTGGTTTACAAAGATTTTAATATCCTCCATAAATCTAGGAGGAATAATGCCACTCGACATCTTAGATTCATAGAGGCCAACATTGAAATCACCCTAGGAGAGCTGGAACACTATTCAAGTGGCCGACAGAAGGGCATATGAAGTCCCATGGTTGCTTTTTAAAAATGCTTCTATCGGGCCCATTCGTGATTTTCATCTCCATCTTCTGGTGTGAACCCAAACTATTTCCCAGTCTCTCAAGGGTCGACACCTCTCTATGCTCATACAATAAGCTAGACAACCCAATCTATAATGGACACACGGGATATAGTTCTAAACCACACACAAGATTCAGTGACCAGGGTGAAATTGGAAAGAGTGAATCCTCAAGGAAGAAGAACCATGGCTGAATATATTTGTTTCTAGCCATTTCGTTATCAAATATAAGAACTGAGGCATTCAACAAAATGATACGAACCTCTAAAATTTCATCTCGTTCTTCTAGCACATTATCTTAAAAATAGGAGATATCAACGTTAGAAGACGACGCCTAAATGATGGTCGCCCTCTGCTGCAATTCCAGATTTCTTGAGGCCATTTTAGAGTCGGAATGATCCAAAACTAGCAGAGGTTGGGATTTATTTCTCCATAATTTCCGACCACAAGGATTTTTTGCCGAGTACCAAGATAGTTCCCACCACTCTCAATCTTTACGTGCTTGATACCTTTTCTGTCATTATCAAAGAATTCCATTTAGGAAATTTATTACCACATTGAACTCCTAGGGATATATGATTGGGGGATGACAGTCAACGTGGTCTTGGTGCAGAGCCTAGGGCCTCCGGTTCATAACGCCACATGGGTTTTTTTGAATCAAACCTTTGCTGACGTCGGCGCTGATACCGAAGGTCTAGAACCAGTCCATGCTAAGGCTTCCTGCGTCTGCCAACAAAGTTTCTTGGAGACAATGCCATCATTGGAAAATTGTTGATTGATCTTACGTTATATCTTTCTTGTTCGACCACTTGTGCCATACTTTCCATTTAAAGTCATTTATTCATCTTAACTTGCTATCATATTTTACATTATATAGTTGGCATCACATCACATGCAATTTTGTTGTGACGTTCTTAGTGATCCTTTTTGAGATGTATCATGAATTTCTTTTACATATATTGTTGCAGCTTTACATCAATAGTCATTCATGTGGTCCTATTTGACATATATGTAGTAATCTGACATGTGAGACATCATACCTTCTTCAATGTATTATATTTTTTTTTTTGTATTCTTCTCTTTCAAAGAAAGCTATATTTCTACATGTTATTGACATGATGTCTTTCTTTCTTTATTCCCTTATTGAAGCTTCATGTCATCTTCAAGGCAGTAGAATTCAATCTTACTTGAACTAACATGCCATCAAAAGTAGCTTCATCACTATTTTCCCACATGAGATTAAATATTATTTTCCTCAAATCTTATCTATTCTAAATGTTTTCTATACATATGGTTTCAGATTTATATATGATCATTAGACAACACATTAATGACAAACATTGCTATATATGATTCCATGATCTTATCCTTACACTCTTATTACATTTATTTTTATTTTACTATTTTTATGCTTCCTACAATTCATATTATCCTGTAGATACAATTAATTATAGATAACATATTTTTCATTAATACATTGAAGAAAATGTAAATAGTTATATGTATTTTTAAATATCCAATTTTAAGTCCATTTAAGAGCATGCACAATAAAACATATTCGCTAACACTTCATCTTGTGTAATCCATTGCTTATCGGGATCCCATAAAAGACATTCAACTTTAAGTTATCTTATATATTTATAATTGTTACGTCTATTAGATATTTCTAGATGCATGATTATTTTGGAATTCAAACACTCTTTGCACTAGAAATAAAATTTAATTGTGAAATTCACTCAGCCAACCGTTTCCCACTTCACATTACTATTTATTTGAGACCATTTTCATTGATACATGGACATTGAAATATTAAGCTCACAGTTTTCCCTAAATATGTAGTGGTTACTTTCTTCACACTGGTGTAAGATTGAGATCACAATCTGTTGTTTTCACGTCTTGCCTCATCTAGAAGTAAACTATAACTTGCATACATACATTTCGAATTCAGCGTACGTTCTTTTGTGTTGCGAATTGAACTAAATCAGTTCAGAATTTTCTTTCCACAAGGCCACCATATGTAGGTGCACTCAAATGGCAATACCGATAATAACTTATCAGCATTAATAGGCGGTGATTTCAATTTAATTATTGCACTTGCAATTTGTGGATCAACTTCGTCCAGCACAAATTTTCTCACCAATCTTCTGTTTCCATCATATACATTGATTCCTCCTCGATCAACCATCACAATCCATCCACTGTTGTTAACTGAAATAAGCATGATTTCTCTTGGAATTTATATTATCTTCTCCATTTTGTAATTTCCACATATTACATCAGCTCACCAACATCACTCCCAGCTAAAGCCCAATACATATAAGGAGTATTTTTAAATGCACTGTCTGAATATCTGTAAATTGCGTCATGTGGGAGTCGAATTTTTGTCCAACGAAAATCTGAAAGGCTATATTCTACAACCCCACCCTTACATGATACTTGATCCAACCAGTAAAATCTTCCTCTGTAGTAAACACCGTGCCCTGAAATCAGAAATTGAAAATCATCTACATCCATTGGGCTCCAGCAGTCAGATGATGAATAATAGAGTCTTATCGATCCTGAGATTGAACCCATCATGATAATAAATTGGTCAGAGGAAGAATCGAACGCAAATCCAAAATATCTTTCGAACGTGCAAAAGTGATTGACGCGTTTTGAAGTTCCCCTTTTTTTTCCCTCGCAAACAAAAACGCGGAAATGGTTGAACACAATGGAAGTGTTGCATGCTATTTCTATTCGATACGAATCATCACTAATTTGGTAAAAATCTCCACTTCCTTCCATTACCCATGTGTGTGCCTTACCAGTATTCATAGCAAAGCGTTCAAATAAGAAGGCAGATGTGTAAGAAAGATGTATGTTTGGATATATTCTCCGCATTGCAGCATATGAAGACAACATAGCATTCCATTCTTTCCACACAGTCCTCAATCTCACAAGGCTTCTTCGTGGGAGCAGCCTTGCTACGATAATTAACGCAATTTGATCGGGAATGCTTTGCCAAACTCCTATTTCCATCTCCATTTTTTCAATTTAGCTATGCAAAAACGCTAGTTCTACGTGTTTTCCTAATTAGCCCAAGGCGTCTTTAAATAGATGTTGATCAACATTCGGTGTGACGTTTCAATGTGAGGTTTTTCCTTCTTTTCCATCAAATGTAGGAGGCTGGCTGAGTATTTTTTGGAAAAGAGAATATACAATCCTTATACGTAAATAGAAGAAAAAAATGTTAAAAGTTAAAATTATAAAACTAAGATGCTTTTAAGGTTTTAAAAGGTCTATTGAAGATGGGTGAATCTAAATCAGATTCTCAATTTATTTTATGTATAGTTTGTCATCTAATTTGTGCTACTTAATGCACATTGAAAAATCAAGTGGATTGTTTTCTTGGTTATCACTTTGGGAGGTCATTTCTGATTTTTGTGATTTAATTAAAATAATAAATTTGATTTATTGATGGTTTTGTATCATATTGACATTTGTTTATTGATCTTATTAGATTTTGCACCTTGATAGCAAGAGGCAGAGGACTGAAATATAGATTTGAGTATAAAGGCAAAGAAATAGTAACAGAAACAAAGTCAACCATGAGCAAAAAACAATATTTATATTTATATTTCAAAATCATTCAAAAACAATTTGATAATATATAGCTGCCATTCATTGTATGCTCAGAAATATTTTTTTAAAATAGAGTCCTTTGCTCAGGGTGCAACAACACACAATCTTTTGTCCCCCTCTTGCTGTTTCCTCTTTTTTCTCACACTTGTACAAAACCTGCCCCTTGTTTTTCTTTTTCTATTGTTGCTATAACTACCTAGTTTTTCTAGATTTTTCTTTTTCATACATACCTTAAAAAAAAAACTGCCTTTCTCTATATTCGAATACTCAAGGACAACAACAAAGAAAAGCATTAAATATAGTATCTACAAGACAGATTTGGGAAGAAGTTTGAATTTCTGAACTATCCTATTGAGTGAATGAGAAGGCCTAGACATGGTATGGTTGAATAGATAGAATGGACAATAGTCAGTCTACAGAGGAGTAGGTGGCCAGTCGGGGATTAATTTCAACACACCTAGTACTAAAAACCTCTAATAAGATCTTCATTATTTAGTGTATTATTATTCATTATGTTTTGTAGGCCTTTCTATCTATTCATATCCTCTTCAAAAGAGTTGGTATGTTGAGATGTGCTACGAGGAAAGACTACCACAGGGTTCAATTATTTAAGTTTATTAATGAATATTTTACTATTTACTTTCATTATCTCACTTTTTTTTTATCAATCCTTTAACTTAAGAAACTTATCATAGTCATTTCATTGTCTTAGATATTTATTAACTACACTAGCAAAATAAATTATGAAGCAATTTTAATGGTCGATAGATTTTCCATTTATTTTATAATACATTTTCTAACCAAATTTTATAGATATTCATGTACTTTTGGCATAAGATGTTTAAGAGAAATAGTCCACATGGTTAATGTGTCAATAACTAGGTTGGATTCAAGCCTTGAAAATCTTTGTTGGCTCTATTTTTTTATAAAAACATCACCTTCTTCATTTCTCCATTTGATGGTGTCGAACTCAATAGTGGAGAATATATACTATCATAGTAGTCAAAAGAAATCACCATTCTCATGAATTTTATTCCCTCATTTGGTGGTTTATGCTTGAAATTTGCCTTAAACATTATCAAGTTTCTTTGAAGTTTATTTAACTATTCAAGTATGATCTCCATAATTCTATTCTACTTCTATATGCTCTTTGGGCCCAAATTTTAATCTAAATATAAATTTTTTGACTAATTTATATTAATAAACAAAGAGTGAAAAAAAATTCACAATATTTTATTCTTTCATTTTTTATTTATTTATTCCTTACTTTAGGAGAGTCAACATTATTAGAGTAGTAGGAGTTGTATATATGATCCTCTAAAAATGCACTAATGATTAAATAATTTTCCTACTTTAGATTATTTTTTAAAGCAACAAATATTCAATACCTTTTGTGTTGTTAGACCTAATCAAGGTATGTGATTACTAAATATAACCCTTTCCCAAATAAATTGATTAAGGATTCAAGATTATTCAAATATGGGATTGTTGAGTTTGTATGGGGAAGGTGGGAAAGTTGTTCCTATATGCAATATGACTAATGGTAAAATATATTGTGATCAAACTTTGAAGTTTAATGTACTTGGTGACCTAGACTTGAGAAGAGCTCTCTCCTCAACTTTTCTTCTTAGTAGATCAATCTTTGTCAAATTTTTAATTGGTTGATATACTCTTATAGAAATTGTGGTTACCGTGTGTTTTCATTGATATCAACCTATTATTTAATATTATTTCTAATCAATAAATAAGCTAAAGACTTGTACTGATGTGTTCTAGCTTAGCTTTTGAAGCTAATGATTGAATGTCAAAATATATTGATCTAAAGTTTATAGTTGGATCTCAAAGGTGTGGATCTAAAGTTCATGGTTGGATGTCACAATATGTTTCAATCTAAAGTTCATGTTGGATGTCAAATATACATATATTGAGATGTTCTAAATTGGAAGATAAGGTTTGTAGGTATTTTTAAGGTACGAAAGGTGTCACACATTTCTGGAAGAATGTACCATATATATCTACATCTAAACATATAATTCATCATTTAGAAATAAGATGGAGGAAGGTGTGAAGTATGTATGTGTCTCTCCTAATATCACAAGTGATAAGGGAAAATTTTTGGGGGATGTCAGTGTAAAGTTGGTACTATCACATGATGGAATGGATTAGAAGGATTGGGATATTTGTGCACATTGTCTATATATTTCGCGTCAAAATATTTGTGTTGATAGTGGTTGTCGTTGCACCAAAAGATTGACCTATCAATTCTTGATGCAACCACTAGACTTATAGTTACCTTGGGAGGTGGTTAAGCAATGTCACAAACATACTGATTTTGCTGAACAGAGACCAAGGTCGCACACCTTGCAACAATCCCCCCTCAGGACAAGTAGGGTTTGAACCCATGACCCAACTCTGATACCATTTATTGGGAGTGGTAGTCATTGCACCAAAATATCAAGTTCTCAATATTTGATACAACCAATAGACTTATAGAATCCATTGAGGTGGTTAAGACATGTTGCAAACACACCACTTTTGTTGCACAAAGACTAAGGGCACACACCTTGGAAGAGATTGAGTTTTTCATGTGTAACAAAAACATGGTTTACTTGTTATATCAAAAGATTGTATTATCTAGTTTTGAAGTGATGTTGGGTTTCGTAAATATTTTCTTTCTCTAGCTTAATTGAGTGTGATTGTATTAAATGAGGGTACGAAAATATTTTTGAAATTCATATAATGCTTGTATGTGGTCGATATATTGGTTCTGGGTCTTTCTAGTACCAATTTTTTAATAGAGTGAATCTATGATGGCATATGTGGTTGCCTAGCTAACTTGAAATAATTGTGTCATTAGTTTGAACTTTTTTTCTAGCAGGGAGATGTGTGGAAGGATAAATTAGGTCCCGTTTATATCAGTTTTGGGGATGCAATTATTTCCTTTCTCCATGAATATTTCTGGGAAACCTTTTAGATGCTACACATTTCATATCAACACATTTCATCTTGGTTGACTTTGACAAAGCACATTGTTGCCTAGGGAGGATATAGTTGGAAGATCAAATCATTTGAAATTAGTGTGATGTTGTGTGGTGTGCTGATCAAATGATTAATTGATACCAAGGTTGGTTTGTTAAAGGTAACTACATTCAAATAAGCCCAGAAGTGTGTTCAAGGTGGTGAGCCAAGAGTAGTTGATATTGACAAGTAAAGTTGTTAGATTGGAATATTATTAGCCATTCATGATGTTTTTAAATTGTAGATTCCTTCTATAAATGTTGTAATTATTATGGAGTATTGAACTTCCTTTGGTTGTAGCCATAGGGTGAACTCACAAAGCTGGTTCCCACTTTTTGGTACGTCCTGATTTTGGCTAAAATCATACATTTTTTAGAAAATGTAATAATTTAAGATTTAAGAGGTCCCATTTTAAGTAATTAATTAAAGAGAGTTAAATCAAAGGCTCTTAGATCAAAATTTATTAGATATAACCTCTCTACTTCTAAATCATACTTGCAATGGAGTGTCCTTTCTATTTATCAAATGCTGATAAAAAACCATTTTTACATTAGCTTTTGGGGGGTCAAATTAATTCATTTAAAAGTTTTTTTTTATAAGCATTTAGTCCTTATTATAAGCTTTCCAAATAGTATAACTTTTAATATATTTAATTTCATTAATATAATTTTATTTTATTTCTTATGAATGTAGGTTTTTCATTGAACATGAACTTCTTTGTTCAATGCAATGGGAAAAATAGTAAACTAATTCAAAAAAATTCAGAAAAATATCTATGCTGTAGGAATTGATGTTTTTCTTTCTAACAAAAAAAAGAAAATTGAATTTTGATATGTATAGAACAAGTTATGTGTTCAAACGTACACCTATATCTAAATTATAATTAGTCGAACTTCAAAACTTAAATAATTGAAAAATATTCAACATAACACTATCAAACCAATGACATGCCCTGGGTATTGATGTTACAAACCAAAATTCAAAAGAATTAAGTATTTATCATTTATAGAAAACAAATTATGCATTTTGGGATACACATCACTCTTAAAAAATGTTGTTTGTTGTAAAAAAATACTTTTTGAGGGAGATGGAAAAATCAATAAAATTTTATTCGAAACAAATTTGAAAAAAATATATTTAGAATCTACAAACAAGATGTTAAAAATCACTAGTTTATATCATCTTCAAATTCTTAACGGTTTAAAAGTTATAGGTGTCGGAAAGTGAAGGTTTTTTTCAAAATATTCATATAAGTGTCAAAGTTGGTCAAAAAGTGGGAACTAGTATTGTGAATTCACCCCATACAAATATGTATGAAGTAGATGCAACTTCCTTTGGGTTGTAGCCCATTAAAACTTATGTAATCCTACTTTTACTTGTGAGGATGGTTTAATTGGATACTATGTCCCCCGACCCCCTCTCAATATTATGATGCGTCTACATGCAATAGGATATTTGAACACTAAGAAGCCTCCATTATATTTGGGATCATTATAATTCCTCCTCTATATAATTTAAATCTTCTTATATCTATCACTTCCAAGATAATTAACAACTATATCTTTGTAAATATTAAAGATCCCTTCACTCTTAAGATATTAGTGTTCATAACATGAAACTAAAACCTATATTCTCACATTACGAATAAAGCTTTTAGGCTTAAATTTTCTTTCACCACATATTCCCTTGCCAAAATAATGCAGTGTATTATGAAATTTATCATTAAAATTCTTATCTCAAATATACCATGTCCAAGAATTCAACCTCCCTTTTTTTAGATGAATTTGGTTATAATTATGAGACTACCATATTTCTTATAGATATAAGATTCTATTAAGTTAGTGGTAGTTTTTGAAGAGAAAATATAACTCTATAAACCTAGATAATAATATAATTGTCATATACTAATTAGTTCCCCTAGTTGTGGTCAATATCTAATGATTCTTTTAATTATTTGTTGTTTACAAATTTACAAAACACCTTAGACAATACTGTCATTTTCTACTTTAATATATCTAAAATAGAAGTAACAAATAAGTCATCAAAACTATAATAGTTTTAAAAAGGGTAGTTTTAATCAAGCTTGATAGTGTACATTTGAGTAGACCTCACCAATCTTTGTCATGCCTCATTTGGTTTAATGCTTACCCCTACAGCATACTAATTCTCTTAAAAAACACAAAATAAGACGTGACGTGGTAAGGTGTACGTCTAAATGTGTGATTTTTATTATAGCTGATTGTATCTATTATAATTTTTGGCTTTATTTGGGCCCTGAATTTAGTGGGCTCTTTCCTACATCATTTTAAGCCTATTTAGATTGCATTATAATTTAAATATTTATTAATAATATTTTAATTTAACTATATATAGGCATTTAAATTGCCTGTAAATATAAAATTAGACACCACCACACTCATGGCTTCATTTTAAAGGTCAAATTTTGGTGGACCAAGGTGCCCTCCAATTGTGTCCTACGAAGATTATTTGAATGTAGTCAATGTAAGTGCCTTTCCTTTATAATTTGAATTTTAGCCTTAATTTTTGTACTTGACCATTTTGTGTTTATATAAAAATAAAAATTTCATTACAAACCTTATATAATGAATAATTGCTATCATTCATAATATTAAATTACAATATAATTTCTTTAAAGATTATCCAAGCATTTAAAATTTGTGTTTTCAACACATTTAGTACTAAGCTACATAAAGCTACATGAATGTAAGGGTTGATTTAAATTATGTTTTAAGATCATTTTCTAATTAATAAAAGTAGGATAGGCCCATACCAAGGATGCACAACTAGCAAAAATCCCCACCACAACATAGCAAAAACCTAGAAAGGCAAACAAAAAGCTAGCATATACACTAAAAGACGATTAAACAAAGAAGAGACAAAAGAAATAAAAAACATAGAACAACCACCCATCATACAGAGAGAGAGATAGTCTACTACATGGGTGTTTCCTGCCAATCATGGCATAAGCTAAGAACTTTATTAAAAAAACACACTTTTCTACCTGACCTAATCCTAGAACCTAAGGAGACCAATGAGGAATCAGAGGTGGATTTAGCCAAAGATGTTGGGGGACCAGAGCCCATGGGCACAGACTCCATACATTTTATTTTATTCACCATTTTATTTTCCATCTCATCTTAGATCATCTATAGGGAGGCATTGTGCTTAATATACACTTTCCTACAAGCAAGATTGACCTTAATTTTCTTTCTGAGGGCCTCCTAGGTTTTCTTGAATTCTTCCAACTCGAGCTTGGTCCATGGCATCTTGATCTTGGATCCAAAACATTGATATTTTTTTCCCACCTTAGCCCACTAACACATGATGCTAATAAGATCATTGGCATTTATCCAAATTCCATCTTCATCCAAGATGTGAACCCAGGTGTTATCACTGGCCTCCACCTCGAAAACTACCTCCAACCAATTAATCTTTTTGATGGCCATATTCATCTGTACAATATACCATTTTAATAAGTTATCCTATCTTTGCATTTCCTCATGCAGGCCCTTCATAAGTTTAGTTAGAATCAAGATAGAGCTCAAAGGTTTGGTATTAACATCGGAAAGAATATGAATATATTGATTATTTAATATTAATCAAATCGTAATAAATAAATATGCATACCTTCGCAATTTATTTATTTCTTCTTGTAGCAGAGTCAACATTCTTGGATTATTGAGATTTATGTATATGATCCTTTAAGGAAGCACTAATGGTTCATGATCACATTTATCAACACTATTACACTTTAATGAGTATCACGTGCTTCTCATGTCACAATTCGAGGATAATTTTTTATATATGAACCATGGAACCACAATGATACATTTTCTGAGCCATAGTAGGTATAATTGCTCCCTCATACATATAGTTCAGCTAAAAAGAATTGGTCATCGTATCCTTCAATTTGATATTACGTGTCGTGTATATAGACATATATTTATACTTAAGAACATATACTATGTTTTTTTCTATATTATGAAACATTAACTATTCTTCCAACTTCAAGCCTTTACTCTAACTATGTGATATGTTTCTTTCTTTATTCTCTTATTCTAGCTTAATGTCATCCTCAAGGTATGTAGAATTCATTTTTATTTAGTTAACATGTACCATAAAGAGTAGCATCACTATTATTTCCCCATTACTCAAGATAAAAAATTTCAATCTCATCCTTATCCTAAATCTCATGCCTATCCCAAGACTTGAGTCATGTATATGATCATTAGCTAATGAATTATTTATAATAATTACTATATAGGATTCCATGATCTTGTGCTTACATACTTGGATCAGATTTAGTTTCATCTTATAGTTTTCCTTCTTCCTACATATCTTTTGTCGCGCAGATACAACCAAATAAATAGATAGCACATGTTGTCATTAATATATCCATGTTATAAACTTAAATATAAACTCTATTTTACAGAATCTCAAAAGACATATCTACATAACTACATCTTATATAATTGATTACTATCATAAATCTTAATTTTATTTAAGTATCCTATATGCAAATTTTTATTACTATGAGATGCATGATCATTTTAGAATTCAAATAATTTCCAAAATAGAATTAAAATTTAATTTTGAAATTCATTCACTCATACTATTTCCCAAGGAAGTTTCCATGAATACGCAGAAACATTGAGAAATAATTCTATCACTTATCCCTAAATATGTATCCACTACTTTCTTCTTATTGATGTAAGATTGAATTGACAAACTGTTTCTTTCACGTCTTATATCATCTCGAAGTGAACTCCATTAAAAAACTGCCCTTCTTTCTTTCATATGACATTTGAAATGCAGTATTCATCATCATGTTCTCCGATTTGAACTAAATCAAGTCAGAAAGTTCTTTTCCCAAGGCCACCATATGTAGGTGCATTCAAAAGGCATCACCGATACTGAATCATACCATTCATATGGTGGCACTAACTTTTTGATTGCACTTGCAAGTTCTGGATCAACTTCCTCCATTGCAAATTTTCTCACCAGTCTTCTGCTTTCATCATATACATAAATTCCTGGTGGACCAACCACCACAGTCCATCCGCTGTTGTTAACTGAAATAAGCATAATTTCTCTAGGCAAACAGATATCCACTCGAGACCACCTCTTGGAGATTATGTTCTCTTCTTCATTCTCTAATTTCCACATAAATCCGTACTCCCTGTCAACCAAAATTATCTGACCAACATCATTTCCAGCTAAATCCCAATACACGCTAGCAATAGTCGAAAATAGATCGGCATCTCCATTATCAAAATCATCAAATCTATATTTTGAATATCTATATATAGCATCTTTTGGGGGTGAAATTTTAGTCCAGCGTCTCTCGGAAAGGTTCAATTCTACAATTCCTCCATTGCAGGAAACATGATCCAACCAGTATAATCTTCCTCTGTAGTAAACTCCCTGCCCTGAAACCCAAAATCTATCTGATTCTGAGTCCCAAATTAAATTTCTGAACGTCCAGCGATCGGATGATGAATCATAGACTTCAACCCACTCTGGATTTGTACTCAACGTCATAATAAATTCTCCTGTGGAAGAATCGAACGCAATTCCAAAATATTTGTCGAACTTGTAAAATTTACGGATGCATTTCGATGTTACCCTGCTCTTTTCGTCGCAAATAAGAAGGTCCAAATCGGTAAACAAACAGAACATCGTGTTGCATGCAATCTCTATTTTATAGGAATAATCACTCACTTTGTAAAAATCTCCACTTCCTTCCATCACCCATGTTTTCATATTATCTTTCCATCTATACATATCAGTTCGTGATTGGAATAAAAAAGCAGAGGTGTAAGAAAGATGTATGTTTGGATATATTCTCTTCATGGCGGCGTATGAAGAAAGCATCTCATTCCATTCTTTCCACACTGTTCTCAATCTAAAAAGACTTCTTCGTGGGAGTAGCCTTGCTATGATAATCAACGCAATTTCATCAGGGAGGTTCTGCCAAACTCTTATATTCATCTCCATCTTTATGAGTTATTTTCCTACTTAGACGAAGCCACGTTTAAATAAATCTCGATCAGCATTCGGTGTGACGTTTGCATTCCGAGGGGCGACCTTAGGTTTCAGTGCGAGGTATTTCCTTCTTTCCGATTAAATGGAGGAGAGAACCTTTTTGGAAAAGGGAATAAGCAATTGGTAGGGTTTAGAGTAGGTTAATCTAAGAAAATGCTGGCACAAAAATATATATCAACCTAGACTAGATATTTATCATAATATATATAGAGAATAAGTATGGTTATTTATAGAGGATGTTAAAATTAAAAAATTAAAATGTTTCTAAGATTTCAGATTGTTTATTAAAGTTGTATATATCTAAATAAAAAAGTAAATATTTTAAAAGTGTATTATTTTATTTATGTATAATTATCATTTTACTTGAACTACCTAGTGCATATTAACTATTCAAGTGAATTGTTTTCATGATTAGCATCCTTGAAAGCTACTTCAGATTTTTGCTAGTAGATAAAAAGTATACTTTACTTACTAAAGTTTTTTTTTTAAATTGCACTTTTATGTCTTTGTTAGTCTGATTAGATTTGACATGCTAGCCTTGAAAAATCCTTTAATAGGATCTTGAATATTTTGTCAATGGCTAGGGTTTGAGGTTGCGTATTATGTCTTTCTTGTTTCAGACTGCATTTACTGCGGGATTTTTGTGTTTATTATGGCTCCGACCAACTTTAGCCCAATAGTTGATGCTAGTGTTGGAGTTGCTGCAATGGACCCTTATAGGCCCTCGATCAAATGCCCTCGCCAATTTGTTTCGTAAGTGTTTCACGAGGTATGTCCTCACCTGATGTTGTACATCCTATTCAGGATTTTGGTAATTCTTGTGATTGGCATGAAAAATGTACTTTGATAGGATATTTTGTGGGTAGGATCCCTCCTGAAAGCATGCTTAGTGATTGGGTCGCCAAAGCCTGGTCTCCTCATGGAGTTCGGCTTGATGGTGTCCAAAGTCTCACGAAAGGTTTTTTTTTGTTCCGCTTTTCCAACCATTCCCATGTAGAGGCTATTCTCTCCCATTAGCCTTGGACTATTAGGTCTTCCCTCCTGGTTTTTCAGCGATGGTCTCATGACTTTTCTGTCTCAAATGACAAAAAATTGTGGGTTTCCGTCTAGGTTGAGTTCCCTGGTCTTCCTTTTCCCTTTTATCCTTTCATGCAAACCATTGCTCAATCTGTTGGCAAAGTTGTTTGCATTGAGCCAGACCATTTTTTTAATGCTCGCCCTTAAAAGAGGGTATGTGTTGAGATCGACCTTTATCGTGACCTGAGATAAACCTTTGAACCTACCCTGCACTTGTTATCGGTGCCAGTTGGCGGATCACAAGATCAAGGATTGTGCCTTGACAACTCCAAAATTAATACCCCTTGTTAAGGAGGCTAGATCTCGACCTGTGGGGGGAGTTAAGAAGGATGAATGGACCCCTATTGTTCATAAAGGTGAAAAGTCTATGGCTTCAACCCAAAAGACTCCTGTCAGTTCTAGTTCTCAACTGACGGTGGATCCTCCTTCATAGTCTCCATCTTCCCAGGCGGTTTATATTTCAATTTGAAATCCTGACCAGTAGGGGAAGGCCTCTCCTAAGGGTGTTGCTCGCCCTCCTTAGGTGTGCATCCTCAAGATGTGTCTATAATTTTTACTCCACACTCTCTACGCTGCTCTCGCATCCCTTCTGGGTGTGGTGAGATTGTAGATGGTGGTTCAGAAAAATAACGAGTTATCTCCAGTTGGGACCCAAATTTTTTGTGCAATAGGTTCGTCTCTCTTGGGGACGAGGAAGATATGATAGTTTTGTCATGAATTACATCTCATGCAATGTTTGATGTCCCACAGACCTCTCCAGAAAATATTATATTTGAGATGTTTGTCAACGTATTGTAGGCCTAGATGTTCTTTGCCTTTAGGAAGTCAAAATTGCAGGTTTCATGCTCAATGTTGCATGCTGTGTTATTTGGCCGGATAGCCTTGGTTTTGCTTCCCAGCATGACACTAGTCGAGGTGGAGTTGTTACTCTCATCTCACCTTGGTGGTGCTCTGTAGTCATCTCTCATGGCTTTGATCCCATGCAACGCACCATCTAGGTTCTTCTTTCAATTGATAATCATTCCATTGTGATTGTTAATGTTTATGCTCCCAATGATTTGGTTAATAGATCATACCTTTGGCAATTGATTGTAGACAATCAACCACCTACCACTTGGGTCATGTGTGGGGACTTGACTATGGTTGAGGTGGCATCTGATAAGGACAGATTTTTGCCTTTCCGCTAGACATTTGGTGAGTGGGAAGCCTGGTACTATATGCACAATAAATTGGGTCTTTTTGACCCCAACACCAACCGCAGCTACCCTGGTGGGGTGTGGTACACTTGGTCTAATTTTAGAGTTGGCTCTCACAAAATTCTTAAAAGGCTTGATCGTGCTATGATATCTGCGCAATATTTTTTCTCATTTTCTAAAGATCATGATCTGTCCATCACTCCTCTTGTTGATGTGACACTATCTGACCACTTCCCCATTAATTTTAGCATTAAATGGCAGACAGCTAGACAACGTCCTTCCAAAACACATCTCTACCTCAAGATGTCTCTCCTACACCATTAGTCCATAATGGCCCACATTCAAAGGGTTTGGAATTTAGAGCCAATGCCCCATCATCACATTGTTTGGATTGTGTGGTCGAATGACACCATTACCCACTCTATGACATTTCTGCATATTTATGGTAGACAGCTCGCCATCTACCGTAGGCGGTTTTATGATGTGACCACTAAATCTCTTTGTGGTGCCATAGAAGCTCTAGCCTTGAATCCTTTTGATAATACCCTGCAACACTGTTTAGCCCAACTCTGCCATCTGAAACAAGTTGCTGATAGCCACTCTACCAGAGGATCTCAAATCAAAGCCAGCTTACACTGGCTCAAGGTGGGTGATAGGGCTTCTAAGGAATTCTTCCTGGCTCTACATTCTCGTCATACCTCTGTAGGGACTAAGAAAATAAAAGAGGAGTAGGCAATCCTTTGTCCGTCACTATGAGAGGGTGTTCACACTGGAGGGAGACTCTCCCACCAGAACCCAAGGCTTGCAAGACTACTTAGCCATTTTTTCCAAAATGGATTTTGGACTCTCAACAAGCCTTTTGTGATTGCTTACTATCCATTGATGATCCGAAGGAAGCCATTTTTTCTATTGTAGATGACCTCCATAAGGTCTATCTAGAAGCTTTTCATTCTAGATCCTTGGGAAAAATGATTGACCAAGGAAATATCAAATTTATCATTAAGGCTGGGGATCCAAAGGACATTTGCAATTGGCGGCCTATTACCTTGCTCAATGTCTCTTATAAGATCATTCCCAAAGCTTTGGCTCTCAAGATTCATCATCTCCTGCCTCTTGTTGTTCATTCGAAATAGAATGGTTTTATTAAATCTCTGTTTATTCTAGACAATATTATTGTTGTTTGGGAAGGGATGGACTAGGCCAGACACTTTCAACAGTGGACAATCTTTCTCGAGATTGACTTCACTAAAGCATATGATAGCATTGAGTGACCTTTTATCTTGGTTATGCTCAAAGCCCTCAGCTTTTGTCCCTGATTCATCCAACTTGTCCAGATGTTATTCAGAGATACCTCGGCTTGCATCACCATTAATGGTTGGTAGTCTAAGGCTTTTGGCCTTTTCAGATCCATTTCCCAGGGATGTCCTCTAGCTCCTGCTTTATATTTTCTTACAGCGGAAGGGTTTGGTTACTTACTTGCTAATGCTATCTCTATTGGGTGTGTCTGTGGTATCTCCCTGCCTGAGTCACCTTCTCAACTTGTCAATGGCCACTTTGAGGATGATTCCTTTCTCATTCTCATTGAGGATGAAGATAATGTGCAAGCCACTCTTTAGTGTCTAAACACCTTTTTCTTGGCTTTTGGTTCGAGCATTCAATGGCACAAGACACAATATTATAGGCAATCTATTCTTCCCACTCTGCTTTGGATCCTCCAATATGAATAGAAATGGCTTCTGTATATGGTGAAAATGGATAACAATAATAACAATATTGAAAGGCTAAATGAATTCAACCACAAAACCCTAGCCTAACAATCAACAAAGATCCACCATAACATATGAAGATTACCTAAGACAATGCAAATCACATGAAATCACAAAGATTATACCATCACATGTCCAATAGGGTTTTGATCTCCATTCTTCCTATCTCCATTGATCTTGCTTGATATATTTGCTCTCATATTTTATATGCACAAGAGCTCAACAAAGAACGGAATGTGGTTGCAAGTAGGATCGTAGTGTAGTCAATTGCATAAAAGATGATTAGCATGAATGATTAGGATGAATGATTAGAATGATTGATTAGGGTTTGATAATGAAGGAAGCATCTCCTTATATAGAAGACACTATATGAAATGGAGGGATAAGATTGAGAGGTGTAAAAGGAGGTCGGCTATGATTAGAGGGTAGGTAAAAGAAATAATAAAATAATGAGAGGGGTAGGTAGTGTATGAATTAAGAGATGAATGACATGTGTCATGGGTATAAAAGGCTAATGAATTAATTAAATAAATAAAGATTTATTTAATTAATAGAAGAAGTGGGATCAATTAAATAAATAAGATATTATTTAATTTAGGAAAATGATAATTTAAATAAATAAATGTATTTATTTAGATGAGAAATAAGGCTAGAAGAGGATAAATGAATTAATTAAATAAATAAAGATTTATTTAATTAATAGAAGAATTAAGCTTAGATAATTAAATAAATAAAATATTTATTTAATTAGACATGACAATTTTAGGTGTCTACATTTTGCCCCTCTTTGAGATAATGCGGCTTGTCGCGTTGTTTCAAAGAAGATAATATGAACTGATACATAGTTGCCCCAGAATGGGAATGATATGCCCCCTCGAGAGATTGGATGAAAATGTCTGAAAAGATTGCAGACAATCTCTCGATAAGAAAGAAAGGCTAGAATGGATTGACCGGATAAAGTGACAAAGTCACGGGATAACGAAGACTGACTCGAGAAATGAAGGCGAGGGCTAGGGTAGTCTATAAAATAGACCACGAGGGGAAAACATCGTCATTGTCATCCACACATCTAAGAGATCAGAGTGCAGAGTGAGATAGAGTAGCAGCAGTCAGCAGCGATGGCAATGGCTCACAGATTCGATCGCGTTCGCTGATTCAAAGGCCAGCAGAGGCAGGAGAGCCACTAGGTACCACAAAACCTCCTTGTACTTTGATGCATTTAATTTTGTAATTAATGCATGTCGAATAGGGTAATAAATATGCTTAGACTAGGGTCCAAAAAGTGTCAAAAAATGTCCAGGCACGTCTGCGTTGGTGCCAGCGCGTCTGTGTCAAGAAGGCACATCTGTGTTTTTCAGGCGCATCTTTGCAGTCTTTGAGTGCGTTTATGTCATGTAAGCGGGTTTGTGTTTGAAAAGTATGAATTTGCATCTTCTAGGTCAAATCGGCAGTTCTGTGATGAACATATACTGTCGATTGGATAAGCTGTTGAGGGGATACACTCAAGCAGGTCCTCTAGGAAGACTAGGATAGATCAAGGCACTTTGTGATGAACAGTGAGTACCAAGATAGAGTACTTTGTGATGAACAGAGAGTACTAAAATATGAGCAACACTTTGTGATAAACAGTGAGTGCAAATGTGAGCAGCACTTTGTGATGAACAGGGAGTGCAAATGTGAGCAGCACTTTGTGATGAACAGGGAGTGCAAAACATGTAGTACTTTGTGATGAACAGGGAGTGCCACTAGGATAGAAGCAACACTTTGTGATGAATAGTGAGTGTCACTAGGATAGAGTACCATATGCACTTAGATAAAAAGTAGCATTTTGTGATGAATAGTGAATGCCACTATGACTGACATGATTGATTTACTTGACTGCAGGAGTATTTGCCTATGCTGGAGTCATGGGAGAGATTCCCATCGACTCAGAGGTTGCAACCTGAGCTGACCTTCGAGGACAGAGCTACTATTGAGGCTATGGGTCTGAGACATATTTTGTATGTGCCTGAGTTTCGAGCGAACATGGGACTGTTGACTGCGCTGGCGGAGAGATGGCACTCTGAGACCTGTACATTTCATTTGCCGATGGGTGAGATGACAGTCACCCTTGAGGATGTACACAGGATTATGCGGATACCGATTGATGGGGAGCTGATCCCATATGGTCGAGATGGAGATAGGGATGCCCTTAGATGAGTGTTCCAGGATCCGGCATTGGAGATGAGGTTGGGACATGTGGCATGGGATACCATGACATGGATAGGATTAGCACTACCAATAGTGTTGGCAGGAGTGATCAGTGAGTTCCTCTGTATCAGTTTTGTACCATTTTGTATAATGATGTAGACACCTACGGGTGATTGTAGCCATATGATTTTGACATCATTGTATCATGACACTTTATATATATATATGAGATGATTCATCTTTGCGGCAGCTATATGCATGTGTACCTATGTGATGAGATATTCTTATGTGATGCTTATGATATGGATGCAAATATGTACATGATGCAATGCAATATTTTTGTTCTTTTATGTTTTACATGTGTATGCAAATGTAATTGTGAATGTATGTAATGCAGATTAATATGATAATGCAAAAAATGTAAGCTTGCTAACAGGTGTTGTGTGCAGGATGTGATGCAGTTGTGATATCTATATGTATGTATGAAATGCTTATATGTGGTAATGTAGGTGCAGCTACATGAAATGCAAATATTTTTGGTGTGTCATTATACTCAGTCATGTGATAGCAGGCTATGCAGACTCGAGAAGGATTATGGAAGTCAATCAAGAAAGGGGGGATGAAAGATAGAAGATATGAAAGTGAAAGAGCTTCTTGTGCGTTATCATCATTCAGCTTTATTATGGCAAGTAGGTTATGACAATTGAGGTATATGTTCGACCCAGAAAGTCATTGTACCTGTTTGCATGGAGATAAGACAGTCACAAACAAGGAATGCCCCAGTTCACACTAGACTCACAGTGTCCTCATATCCTTGGACAAGTCATAGCATTACTAAAAGACAATCCACAGACAACAAATACAAGTAGGTGACGATACCCCATCCTCGCCTTTCTAGTCAAAGACATCCTGGAGATAGAATCTCTAGTCAGAGACATCCCAGAAAAACTAAAAGACATGTCACCAAAAAAAGATAAAATCAAAAGAAAACCAAGACTCGACACCAACATCCACTGTAGTCCTCAAGTTTAGTGTCTCTTTGTCACTTGTATAAGTCTTATTTGATTGTGGTCACAATGTTTACTTTCACAGAAAGGATAGATAGCACTGAACCATAATGTTGTCTGAGTCTGTTGAAAGATTTGATTTGTTGAAGCCCATTGTTACTGCTATCTCATCTGAAACTGACTGAATCCATGAAACTGATACTTTATTGTGGAGAAGATGAAACTTTATTGCGGATCTGTGATGCAAATGTTGCTTTATTGCGGATTGTGCGTGGATAGACTGAAGGCAGCTGGAAGAAACTGTACTCCTCGAAACATGTGATGTTCTCAGTTCCACACCCATCACTAGACGTAGGATTTGCCTTAGCCATAGATAGGATTTGATTTATTATGGATGGAAAGGGAGGTGAAAAGGGAGGTTTATTATGAATGGCTAACCAATCTTGGGTAGATCAATAACAAGCCATGATGGGAATGGGTAAGTTTATTATGAACGAATAGGTTGTGAGTGTGTGCAAAGTGAAATGATGAAAGAGAATCCTGAAGGAGGGAGGAGCAATGTCTCTACGCATGGTGCTGGTGACCCAGTTTTCACCATGCTACTTGCCTAGGGCGCCACCGAAGTGGTTTTCACCGTTGGACGAAATTATTTCTCTTTACTTTTTTTTGATTTTTTCAATGTTTTTTGTGTCACAAGGCACTTGTTTGCTAGGTTTTCACCAAGTAATGATTTTTTTGTTTTATAAATTTTTTTTTTGTATTTTTGAAATTTTTGATTTTTTTGTATTTTTGAAATTTTTTGATTTTTTTGTATTTTTGAAATTAGGATATTCCAAAGAGCTATGTGTAAAACCTGCGAAGGTGCATGCTATTGATAGGATCCTCTAAAGGTTCACCTTCTGTAGTTGAGAGCTGATATGCCCCAGATCCATATGCTGCTGTAATAATGTACGGACCAAGCCAGTTTGGTTCGAACTTGCCCTTCTTCTCTCTGTCTTGCTGATTTTTGGGATTTTCTCTGAGAACCAAATCACCTACCTAAAATGTGTGAGGCTTGACTTTATGATTGTAATTGCATTGTTCTTTGACTGAATGATATGTAGCTTGAGCGACTGTCTTCCTTGATGAAGGAACTGAGATAGAATTACTAGTGTGTGGACTACATAGGCCCATATGTGTGTCACCTAAAGAAGTTTGGGCATCCCTGATAACAAAGTCCCTTGAGGAAGCTCCATTAAAGGTCCACGATGTATCGCCAAAAGGGAAAGGATGTGTGGAACACATAGATGAGTGATGAAGGCTTATGATTGTGAAAAGAAATGAAAGTAGGATAGCATGATGGAGACTTAGGATCAACAAGTATGCTTTTTGATTTAAAATTGTAGAACTTTTGCTCCCAGTTATTTTCATATTAGGGGAGATCAACTCTTGTTCTTTTTGCTTCATAGGATTTTTGTCCTTGAACTTTATTTTTGCAGAGTCCAATAGCTTTTGATTTTGATTTGAACTAAAGGACTTCTCTCTATTTTTGACTTTTAGATTTTTCTTTTCAAAGCTTGATTCTTGATCCCCAATGAGTAAGGGATTTTTTAATTCTTGTTGATCCAAGTCTGGGAAAGAAGTTGAAATGGAATGAGTGGATTGTAGGATTTGAGAAATACAAATCCACAGAACCCAAAAGAAACCTGCATGCAAGAAACCTGTCACAGAGAAAGAGAGAGAACGAATACAAGGGTTTTGGTTCTGACAAAGAGAAAAGATGTATTATCAGAGAAAAATGAATCAAGAAGATGAATAATACAAGAGATCAATCCTTATAAAGGAGATCAACACCAAAAGGAAAACCTAACCCTAAGGTGTGTGCATTTAATAATTAAATATTAATTATTAAATGACTAATGTATGCATAAAGAGAAATCTTAAGAGGAGAGAAAAGTTAATTAATTACTTTACTCTAACACCCCCCCTTAAGATGAGCTACAATGCAGCTACAAACAATGCAGAAGAAAGCAAAGGAACTACAATGCAAAAGAGGGTCCCGACAACAAGGCTTGATGAGGTACCCAAATACAAGAAAATCTCTATAAAGCGGAGTAAAGGAGAAAACCCAGTGGGAAAAAACTCCTCTCCAAAAAGAGATAAAGAATCATGCTAAAAAGAAAACATGAAGGAAGGAAGGCCTCACTGAAACCCCCCAAGGACAACTTCCTTCACCCAAAGCATTGAGCGCAACTGAAGATAGCGCGGAGATGCCAAAGGTTTAGTGAAGATGTCAGCAACCTGCTCCTCTGTAGGAATATACTCCAAGATGAGAGAACCATCCTGAATCAACGTTCTGATGAAGTGCATGTGGATTTCAATATGCTTTGTCCGCTGATGCTCCACTGGGTTGCGAGAAATGTGAATGGCACTCTGGTTGTCACACCAAAGAATAGTGGGACAATCTAGAGGAAACCCAAACTCTATCATCGACTGCCGAAGCCATAAAACCTCCTGACTGGCTAACACTGCTGCTCAGTACTCAGCCTCTGTAGAGGATAATGCAATAGCGGACTGCTTCTTGCAAGACCATGTAATAGGACCAGAACCAAGGCAAAAAATGAAGCCAGAAGTAGACTTCCGATCATTGACATCACCAGCCCAATCGGAGCCAGTGAAGCCAATGATATGAGGGGATCCTGAAGAGTAGTGAATGCCATAATGTGTGGTGCCCCGAATATATCTCAAAATACGTTTGGTTGCTTGCCAATGGCTCTCATGAGGATCATGGGAGAACCGAGAGACAAGGCCAACCGCAAAGGAAAGATTAGGATGAGAATGGGTCAGGTACAACAGACTGCCAACCAACTGCCTGTATAAAGTGGGGTCTACTGAAGGAGTAGAGCAAGTGGAAGACAAAACAACACCTGACTGAAATGGAGTGGGGGCAGACTTGCAATCAAGCATGCCAAATCGCTAAAGCATATCAAGAGCATACTTCTCCTGAAAAATGGAAATCCCATCCGAAGACTGAATAACCTGTAGACCCAGAAAGAAGTGCAAGAGACCAAGATCTGTCATCTCAAACTGCTCCATCAAAGCTCTCTGAACACTCTGAATCATGGAGGATGAGCTAGCTGTAATGATGAGATCATCTACATATAGCACTAGAATCAAAAGATCACCCTCCTAACGCTGAATATAGACTGTGTGATCGGAATGACAGCGTGTGAAGAGCGAGGAAAGCAAGAAGGAGTCCATCTTCTCATACCAAGCCCTAGCGGCTTGTTTGAGACCATACAATGAACGTCGAAGTCTGCAAACCAAAAAAGTGTCCTACACAAAACCCTGAGGCTGCTCCATATAGATCTCCTCATGTAGGTCTCCATGCAAGAAGGCACTCTTCACATCCATCTGAAACACTGTCCATCCCTGTGAAGCTGCAAGTGAAAGTACCAGGTGTATAGAATTCATCTTGGCGACAGGAGCAAAGGTCTCAGAGTAGTCAATACCCTCTACCTGAGAAAACCCCTTCGCAACAAGACGGGCCTTATACTTATCAATAGAACCATCTGCAGCATACTTGGTACGATACACCCACTTACATCAAACCAACTTTCTTCCCTTAGGAAGAGGACAAAGATCCCAAGTATGATTCTTCATCAAAGAAGAATACTCCTCATCCATGGCCCTATCCCACTCTGGGTGTCCTGTCGCCTCTGAAAATTTTTGAGGATCATCTGAAAGGGTATGACTCAAAAGACTAGAACCAGATGTCTGAGCACGAGTGCGACGAGTATCTGAAGGATCACCTGCCAAAGAACCAGCTGCTTCAACAGTATCACGGGCCCACTTCAGCAAAGATGGAGCAACTGGTGGTGGTGGAGATGGTGGATCATGATCTACATCATCCTCAAGAGATAAGTAATCCTCAAGAGATGAAGAGGAAGGAGTAGGCAATGAGGGAGAAGTTGGTGATGGAGAATCCATCTAAGGATAGCACTCATCAAACTGGACATCCTGCCGAAACAAGACCTCTCTGGAATCAGGATCAAATAACCTGTATGCCTTAACATCCTCACAGTAGCCAACAAATATGAGTGGTCGGCTCTTCCTCTCCATGGCGTTCCGCTGAGCATCAGGAATAAATGCCCAAGCCTCACTACCAAAAACTCAGAATGTAGAAACATCAGGCTTGACATGGGTCCAAGCCTCCTCAAGAGTCATATGTCGTAATGCCTTATGGGGCATCCGATTCTGAATATAATTGGCACAATTGATTGCCTCAGCCCAAAATGAAGAACTCATAGCTCGAGACTATATCATACAATTTGCCATCTCCCATAAGGTTATGTTCTTTCTCTTAGCAACACCATTCTGTTAAAGGGTATAAGGAACTGTAAACTGATGCTGTAAACCATGCTCAGTGCAAAAATCTCTGAAAGCCTGATTTACATACTCCCCCCCATTATCTATGTGTATCCTCCTGATAGAAAGTCCAGATTGCTTCTCCACAAATGTCTTAAACTTCCTGAAAGAGTCAAAGACATCAGACTTGTACTTAAGAAAGTACACCCATGTACGTCTGGAGAAGTCATCAATAAAAGTGAGTACATAACGGGCCCCTGAAAAAGAAAGAGTCGGAAAGGACATAAGATCACTGTGTACCAACTCTAGGGTTGCCCTAGCACGAGAGGCTCGACCCTTAGGAAAAGGATCTCGATGATGTTTGCCAAGGACACAACCACGACATACACCATCTGTACAAGAAATCTATGGAAGCCCAATCACAAGTGCCTGTGTACTCATCTGCTGTAGATATCTGTAATTGACATGAGCAAAATGCTCATGCCAAAGCCTGCTCACTGAATCTGCATGTTCTATAAGAGAGGAACCACCAGTGTCTGAACTCTCAAAGCCATCAAAACTATATAAGTGAGATGCAGAATCCACACTCCCAGTAGCCACAACCAAGTCAGGATCATGAAGATCTCGAATAACCACATCATGAGGAGAGAACTCAACTGTCTTACCAGAGCCAGAGTGGCAAATATGATAAACGGATAGAAGGTTTGTCGAAATGTCCGGAACCAAAAGCACATCCTGAAGACAACCACCATCCAATGAAACAGTACCAGAACCCTGAACGGAAAGTTGTGCTGAGTCACCAACTGCAATATGTCTAGTGCCTGTAGGAGCAAGAGCGGTGACCAAATCCTGTGTGTGTGTCATATGGTGAGAGGCACTAGAATCTAGAATCCAAGTGGACGCTAAGGACAATGCTCGTGCAGAAAGAGCATGACCTTTCCCTGTGGGCTGTGAAGGAGGCTGTGGTGCACTGATATTATGCTGCCGCATGGCTTCCTCCAAAACCTCTAAATGTTTCCAACACCTGGAAACGGGATGTCCTTCCTTGCCACAAAAACTGCAAGGATCACCTGATTTCTTCTTAGTCTTGGAGGAAGACTCACCAGACTTTGAAGATTTACCCTGTTTAGAATTGAATTGTGGTTTTGAATCAGACTTAGGTGGTGGCTTGGAGGGATTCTCACTAGCCTCTGAATCTTTCTTAGGCTTCGGTTTCTGCTTTTGTTTTCCTTTGGAGGACTGGGCTACCAATGCTTGGTTCTGTGAACCTGAAAGTGAATCCAACTGCTTAAGCTTAGCTTGCTCACGAGTCAGATAATCACAAAAGACCTCAAAAGAAGGCATGACATGTCGAGCACCCAAGGCACCCATGGTGGAATAGAAGGTCGAAGAGAAGATCTAAAATGGACCCCGAAGCTTGGAGAGAATAAAAAAAATGCACTTTGTATCAGTCTTAGTCTTACCACAACCCTGCAAGATTGATCTTTGTTGTTTGAACTTCATCAGAAAGTCCTCAATAGAAGGAAACGAATTAGGTACCAAGGAAGTTAACTCTGCCTCAAGCTGCAAAGCTCTGAACTCGTTGACAGTACCAAAAAGTCCCTCAAACTTGGTCCAAATGGCTTGAGGAGTGATACAGCCCTCAAGATGAAATTGGAGACTGTCGGAAATGTGTAAAGCCATCAATCCCATAGCCTGATCCATATTGTTCCTGTGCTACATAATCTCAAAAGGACGTGTCAACTGAGGCTGAACCTCATCCAAACAGGACCATAACCCTTTTGACTGGAGAAGAGTCATCATGCGACCCTTCCAAGTGTGGTAATTATGCGCTGTGAGAGATTCAATAGGTCTGTCTGCCATCCTGTGAACTGTGCCTCAACTGCTTTGAATTTTTAATTATTATTAAGTGGTCTTTCAGAACTAGACAGAAGATGCAGAAGGGGGTTTGATTTTTTTGTATTGGTGTTTGTAAATTTTGGTTTTTTGATGTAAATAACAGAAAGCAAGAGAAAACACCCCCCCACAATGCAAAAAACTAATCCCCAGTATAAACTGAAAGCCAGGAAATGATAGAAAGCAATAATGGGTTGTGACAAAATTTAGAGCACCTAAAGAACTTTCTAATGAAATAGACTATAGATCTGGAAAGAGCACAGAACCACCTTTCTGACGCCTATTCGCTTGCAAAAAATGGAGTCCGTATGCAAAAGATATGGCTCCTAGAGTGCAAAAAACTTGTTCTGACTTTGACTGGAAAAAAACACTGCAAAACGGCAAAATCAGAGAAAAAGACCTCCTTCAATTAGATCAGGCTCGGAACTAGCTTTCCAACGCCTATTTCCATTCGAAAATCTGAGCTAAAATGCCCGAGTTATACCCGATTTTGTAAAATTGCTCTAAAAGAGCCCAAATAGGCCCTTTAAGCCCTCAAGGGCTTAAAAAAATAAGCCCCTGGTCCTCTGGGCGACCAGGGGCAGGCGCAGGGGGCGGCGGCGCGGGGGCGGCGCTGCTGGTGGCGGGCGGCGCTCAGGTGGAGCGCAAGCGGTGCCTGGGCGGTGGGCTCTCGGCGGGTGGCGCGGCTGGCGGTAGGCGGCGCGACGGGGTTTACCGCCGGCGGCGGGCGGCGCGGTGGGGGTTACCACCGGCAGCGGTGTCTGCCAGGCTGCGCGGGCGGCGGCGTGTGGCTTCAACTGGCTGCGCGTTTGTTTTAATTAAAAAACTTCGTCTTTTATATTTTTTTTTTATTTTTTTTATTTTTCGCCTCGGTTTTCGTGCCCTAGCGCTGTACGACCTTGGGGCCAAAAAAATTTGCCTCCTTGTGCAACTGTGTCCAAATCGGATAAATTTTATATGGAAATAGGGGTTTTTGGGCGCTACGAGGTCAACGGTGAGCTTCGTTTGGGCTCAAAGTGCACCGAAAAAAATACCCCCTATTCCAAAATAAAAAAACAGAAGACAAACACAGATCTGATGCAACCAAAACCTGGATCTCAAAATCTTTCAAAAGTCTGAACAAGCTGTAGCAGATCTGGCTCTGATACCATGTAGGATTTGAGAAATACAAATCCACAGAACCCAAAAGAAACCTGCATGCAAGAAACCTATCACAGAGAAAGAGAGAGAACGAATACAAGGGTTTTGGCTCTGACAAAGAGAAAAGATGTATTATCAGAGAAAAATGAATCAAGAAGATGAATAATACAAGAGATCAATCCTTATAAAGGAGATCAACACCAAAAGGAATACCTAACCCTAAGGTGTGTGCATTTGATAATTAAATATTAATTATTAAATGACTAATGTATGCATAAAGAGAAATCTTAAGAGGAGAGAAAAGTTAATTAATTACTTTACTCTAACATGGATGATATGGTAAAGCTATGTGAGTTCTCAAGAGGTCTGGCAATACGCTCAATAGATTCTTTGTTGGAACCACTCTTAGGAGTATTGATATCAAGAGTTGCTTGCACCACTAGAGGAGATTTGCATTCGAACTTAGTAGCCACAACACTAGGTGGTTCACACCCAATTCCTTGGTCTTGCATATTGCTTGTAGATTGTTCTTGTCGACAAAATGTGTTAGGAGATAGTGGGAGTTGATCAACATGAAAGATATACTCACCACATCCTAGGTCTTTAATCTTGAACTTTTCTTTTAGCTCTGCTTGTTTTGATGTAGAAGCTTTCAAGGGTTCTAGATCCACATATGCTAAAGAAGGAATAGCTTGTCGATTGACTGGTATTGTTATTTCTGATCGAGGTTGCAGATTGTTGCAATATATGAATGGATTTGGATCCACTTTGACGGTTACTTCAACTCCATTGTGTGGAAACTTGATACATTGATGATATGTAGATGGGACTGCATTCATCTTATGAATCCATGGGCGTCGCAAGAGTATATTGTATGTGAGATCCAAATCAAGGACTTGACAAACCACATCCTTTGTAACTGGCCCAACTTTGAGGGGCAAGGTGATTGTGCCTTTGGATGAACGCTCTTCATCATCATATGCCTTGATGGTGATTTGATTTGTAGAATTCATAGCTTTGTCAGAATATCCCAATTGTTTAATAGTGCTCAATGTACAAATGTTTAGACCCGCTCCTCCATCTATCAGGACTCGTTTGATTCTATGTTTGTTTATGAAGGCTTCAATGTGTAATGGTGCATTATGTGGCTAACTTACAGATGCGTCATCGGCTTCTATGAAAGTAAGGGAGTGTGGAACAGAAAGGTATCCCACCATGGCTTGAAACTGGTCCATGTTCAGATCAGTAGGAACAACAATATCTCTCAAGATTTTGTCAAGAATAGCTTTATGTGCGGGAGATATGCGTAATAGCTCAAGGATTGAAATGAGCGCGGGTGTCTTCCCTAACTGTTCTACAAGGTCATACTCAGGTTTGGTTGATGAAGAAGTGGTTTTTTTAGTTGGAGCACCTTGCAAAGTGAATTTACTTCGGCGAGTTGTAACATGACATTCAGAGGTAGGCTCAGAAGAAGATCCAACACCTTTTAGGACAATCTTGGGTCTCTGGGTAGAATTCTCAGACGCTTTGTCCTTGATGATAATAGTAGAGACGTAATTGTCCATCGAGATGTGATTGATAGTTGAATCATAGTTATAGGATGCTTTGGTATAGTTGGTTTGATCCTCTATGGCTTTAGCTTTTCCTTTGTCATGTTTTGGGAATGGTTCCTTAAACATCTCATGTTCTTGATTAGACGAATGTCCCTCAATCTCAATGTCACCTTTATCAATGAGATCTTGTATGATGTTCTTCGGCCGATGGCAATTTCCTATCTTATGACCCTTGCTCTTATGAAATTCACAATACTCATCATCATTCCACCAATTTGGTTTGACCTTTGGTTCATATGGCGGAAAATCTGGAATTGTGATCACCTTGTTTGCCACTAACTTCTTGAAAACTGACTCAAGTGGTTCTCCCAATGGGGTATACTTCCTTCATGATCTAGAAGTTGTTTGAGTATTCACTTGATTGTTTGTAGAACTTGATCCAGAAAAAATGAATTTGGGTCACACTGTGTTGGCATCAACAACACCATCATTGACTGTGTTCTTGTTTTTATTCCAAAATCTTGGCTTGTCTTTTCCTTTAAAGTCATCTTTGTTTTCCTTGAATATTTTAATGACTCCTTGTTTAATTAGGACCTTTTCTGTCGCTAAGCCTTTTTCAATGACGTCCTTGAAGGTGGACAAACAAGCTTTCCTTAAGTCATGACCAATCTCTTTGTTAACATTTTGGGTGAACATTTCTACCATTTGTTTTTGTGAAATTTCACAAGAGCATCTGCTGGTTAGATTTCTCCATCTTTGTAAAAATGATGCAAAAGATTCTCCCTCTTTTTGCTTAGTATTGCACAAAGTAGTGACTGATATGTCTGTCTCTATGTTGTAGGAGAAATGTTGAATAAATGCTTCTACTAAGTCACCCCATGACTTAATTCCAGGTGGAAGTTGGGAGAACCATTCCATAGCTTGATCACCTAAGCTTTGTGAGAATAATCTCATCAAATATGTCTCTTCTGCTATTACCTCAATGCAAGCTGTGAAAAATTGTCTTATGTGTGCCTTAGGATCCCCTTGTCCTCTATACTTATCAAATTTAGGCGTCACAAAGTGTGTAGGAAAAGGAGGCATTGGAATGCTCTTGTCAAATGGATAAGGACATATGTCTCTCATTGTGTATGTTGGCTTCGGTGTATTTATGCCCTCCATTTTCTTTTGTAAGTCCCTGATTTGTTGTTCCAAACTGCTCTTAGGTGGAGATCGACTTCTTGGACCATACCCCATGCTTGAGGCACCAATTGGAGGAGGAGCATGTTGCATATATGGATGATATTGATCATACACATGTTCATATGGAGGAGGTCTATAGTAATGCTGTGTATGTGGACCACTTGGTATAGATTCATGTTGAGGAACACCATATCTATTTTGTGCATGTATACCATATTCTACAGGCATGTCATGTTCTATTGTGTTGCCCCCAAATTTGACATGAGGTTTGCTTGTGTCCAAATTTTGAGCATGCCTTTGAACATCCAATTGTTTTGGTGGTTGATCCTTAGCATTAATATGTGATTGAGCATATTTGTCTGCATAAGACTTCCATAATGGTCTACGAAAGTGAGTATCATATGCTTGACCATATGTATGTGGGACCTCTGGTTTTTGAAGCAAAGCTGATGGTGATTCAGGTACCATGTGTGGTCCTCTATTTCCTCCACTATTAGGTCTCCTTTGATCCATATTGGGGTGAGGTTGTTGCAAAGGTCGATTTTCCATTATTTGAGACATGTCAAAATCATGAGGTATCTTGGCTCCACTTTGTGCCATCATTTGTAAGAAGTATTGTCTATCTCTCCTCATTATTTCCTCAACCAATCGATTGAAATGGGGATTCATAATGGTGTCTTCCACTTCTGCTGAATGTACGAAAAAGTTGTCCATATTGTCATTGTGTGTATCATTGTTGTTTGTAGTGTCAATGTTTTCAACATTTGGAATGTTTCTATAGACATCCATGTTAGGTAATGTAGTATGATCAGAATTGAAAAAGATATCATTGTCATACTCATAAGAACTCATGTTTGCGGACTCTTGAGCCTCTTTAGTTTCTCTCCTAGATTTTTGAAGACGGGTTTCAACCATGAACTAGGTATTGACCAAGATTTGAGAGACTAGATGAAAAATATAAAGAGTATGGAAGACCAAGAGTTGAATGGAATGTAAATGAGTCTGAAGTGTACTTGCAATGTCCAAAGTGTAAGACCAAGTATGTATGTAGTAGAGTAGGTGTGACTTCCAAAGAGAGGATAGTTTCTCTTGATGAGGTAAGTTGACCTTGACTCTAAGTAAAACCAAATGAGACCTAAAGGTAAGAAACCTTGATGAGGAACCACTTAGCAAAGTGTTGTTGTATGTAGTGTGTTGACAAAGTATGATGAGGACAAGCAAGTGACCTTTTGACTCAAGTTTAGACAAATGTGAATGTAATGTAAGGTGTAAAGCAATGATGGATTTTGTGAGACCCAAAGACAAGTTGAATGCTAGATGAAAACCTGGAGAAACAACCTGGAAAGCTCAAGAATTCTGAAACTGATTGCTCTTGTTTGCTGGACTGTAAAATTTTTCCAATTTGTGAAGTTGTGACCAAATCTGAATGTTTGACTATTTTTTATGACAAGAGGACACAATGTTGATGAGGACTCAATGTTTGCAAGTGTTTAGACTCTCCAAGAAAAGTGTGTTGTTTGATGTAAAAATGTTTTGCATACACTTGAAAACACAAAAGACACAATGTTTTGCTGTTTGGTTTTGAATGTTTTGAATGTTTAAAATAAGTCAAGCACAATTCTTATGGCTGGCCAAGACAATAGTTGTTGATCCCACATGAGGTTTTACCCCCGAGGCTACGCTATTCAGAGCAGATACTTAGATGCTTGACCTCACTGGCTCCACCCTCGGCACTCACTTCTTAGGTCAGCCAAGCATCAGTCCCCACGAAAACTCCTCGTGGCGAACTTTGTATCTCTACTAAGAACCGTATGTGTGTGGGCCGCTACCAAAGGTCCGACCTCCTGCCCCAACAACTAGAAGGATTTGGGCTTCTAAAACAAAAAGGTGCTAGTAATGGCATCCGCTCATGTGGCCATACATGTGGGACTTTCAGCTCTATAAATACAGAAGGCTCCCAGCCGGTAGGGGTTACGCCCTACAAATGATCAAATAAATTTGATCAAACGGGTTTATGGGGAGACATAGTGTCGGTATGAACTAATCAGCACACGTTATCCATAGTTTTCACCATGAATACAGTTGTTTATAGTGGTTCAGAAGAGGTGGGTTTTCCTCTCTACCACTTGGGTCATTCTCTTCTCACTAGTAGTCCTAATGACCACATGGGAAGACAGGCCCTCTAAAGATTAAACAAAAAGAGCCTATTGCTCAAGACACAAAAGACAACGATTCAATTTTAATGCACCAATTGAAGTGTTTGCTAGTCTATGAAAATAAGGCACACAATAAAAATCCAAAAACACTTTCCAAGGACCTGAAGCAAAGATTTATTAGTAGTTTGGATTGTTTGAAATAATCACCCCTTCCTGCAAGCACACAAGTTAGGTAAATTTTAGATCCAAAAGACTTTGTGAAATAGGGGTCTTCAACAATGCATTTTGTTGACCAATTCAAAGATCTGATTCATCATAAAAAAATAACACCTGTATAATTTCAAGAGATTTCCAGAAATGTAAGAAAATCCAAAAAATTTGCTAATTTGCTCCAAAAATTAATTTTTATGAAAAATCATAAAAATTCATATAAAATGCAAAATCGATCCAAAAAATCTGAAATTTTTATTGGAGAGTCCTGATGGTCTTCCAAACTTGCACAAAAAATTTTCTACAACAAATCTAAGCAGTTTGTGAGATATGAGTAAAATAATGCAAAACCCTAATTTTCAAAGATCTGATTTTTGAGGAATGATTTTGCATCAAATTTAAAATTACAAAGAACAGATCCTGTGTATAATTCTGAGAGATTTCCAAAAATGTAAGAAAATCCAAAAAAATCGTTAATTTTCTCTCAAAATTAATTTTGTATGAAAAATCATAAAAAATTCATATAAAATGCAAAATCGATCCAAAAACTCTGACATTTTTACTGAATCTTTCTGATACTTTTCCTGACCTACACAAAAATTTTGATGTCAAAATTCAAAGCTGTTTGTGAGATCTGATCAAAATAAGGAAAAAGCCTAATTTTTAAAGATCCGATTTTTAGGGAAATATTTTGCATCAAAATTAAATTCACAAAGAACAGATCCTATGTATAATTATGAGAGATTTCCAGAAATATAAGAAAATCCAAAAAATTCTGTCATTTGCTCTCAAAATTAATTTTTATGAAAAATCATAAATAATTAATAGAAAATGAAAATATACTGAAAAAATTCTGAATTTTGGATTGAGAGCTCCTGATACTTTCTTCAACCTGCAAAAAAAATTTGGTGCAAAATTTCCAAGCCGTTTATGAGATATGATTGAATCTCTCCAAGATCTTGATTTTGTGTCCAAAACCCTAGCTGCACAAGGTTATTCTCCAAATTGTTTTACAAAATAGCAATATAGGGTTAGAAAAATCTGCAAAAAACATAGATCTAAGAAAAATCCATGTCCCACGGGGCGTGCCAAAATGTATATGGTAAAAATGGATAACAATAATAACAATATTGAAAGGCTAAATGAATTCAACCACAAAACCCTAGCCTAACAATCAACAAAGATCCACCATAACATATGAAGATTACCTAAGACAATGCAAATCACATGAAATCACAAAGATTATACCATCACATGTCCAATAGGGTTTTGATCTCTTTTCTTCCTATCTCCATTGATCTTGCTTGATATATTTGCTCTCATATTTTATATGCACAAGAGCTCAACAAAGAACGGAATGTGGTTGCAAGTAGGATCGTAGTGTAGTCAATTGCATTAAAGATGATTGGCATGAATGATTAGGATGAATGATTAGAATGATTGATTAGGGTTTGATAATGAAGGAACCATCTCCTTATATAGAAGACACTATATGAAATGGAGGGATAAGATTGAGAGGTGTAAAAGGAGGTCGGCTATGATTAGAGGGTAGGTAAAAGAAATAATAAAATAATGAGAGGGGTAGGTAGTGTATGAATTAAGAGATGACTGACATGTGTCATGGGTAGAAAAGGCTAATGAATTAATTAAATAAATAAAGATTTATTTAATTAATAGAAGAAGTGGGATCAATTAAATAAATAAGATATTTATTTAATTTAGGAAAATGATAATTTAAATAAATAAATGTATTTATTTAAATGAGAAATAAGGCTAGAAGAGGATAAATGAATTAATTAAATAAATAAAGATTTATTTAATTAATATAAGAATTAAGCTTAGATAATTAAATAAATAAAATATTTATTTAATTAGACATGACAATTTTAGGTGTCTACAGCTTCAACATGGTGAAATTTTTCTCTTTTAGGGCATTCCTTTTGCCTTCCAAGCTTCGCCTTCATATCTCTGGAATGCGGTTTTTGCTAGGATCGAGAAAAATATTTCCTACTGCTTCACCAAGCCTCTCTCTTTGGCTGGTAAATTCAAAGTTTCCTCTAAAGTGTTGGCTTCCACCCATGTCTACTACTCCTCATGTTGGGCTCCTTCTAAGGCCTCTTACATAAAGTTGGAAAGACTTTTGCGGGCTTTTCTCTAGGCCTCTGGGTTCGACCATCATGGTTTCCATAGGGTTTCTTGGGAAAATTGTTGTCTTCCCAAATAATCAAGAGGGCTCAGCCTTATTTTGACCCAAAACCAAGGGCTGGCCTTACGTACTAAATGGGTTATCAGAGCCTTATCTGCCGACAAGGCCTGAAAATTATTCTTTGACAATGTATTTCTTCAGGCTTTCATACCAAAAGGCCAGCTTGCAAGGGGATTGGCTTGCAAAATCTGCTCACTATGAAAGACCCTGTTCAGATCCAGGGTACTTTTATGGTCAAAAGCATCTGGCATGCTTGGGAAGCTATCAAGCCTTGGCTTTGATGGGTCGGTGATGACTTTTGAGACATATTATCCATGAATCAACACAACCTCTGGTGGTCACCTCTTTTTCATGTTACTTCTGGCCAAAATCTCAGGTGTTAGTGGTCTACGTTTTCACAAATGCAACATTAGAACATCTAAGGATCTATTTTCAAGAGCTTATACAAGCCTCCGGTCATGGGAAGACCTCTAGGTCCAGTTTCGCCTATCTCGGCCAGATCGACAAACTTATGACCTTCTGGTCTCGGACCTACCCTCAAATTTCCTTCATAAGCTTGGTATTTGGTCTATCAGACCTTAGTGGAAAGACTAGAAATGGTATCCTTGGACTCCTTTCATCAACTACAAACCTAAAATGGGTTACCTTTGGTTGGTTCTTCATTTTCCTGTGGTCCATATTCTTAATCAACGGTGGCACTTGCAGTCTTCTTAGACTTCAAAAAGATTCAGGTTTCTTGTTGTTTGGTCCACCATCAATGAACCCAAGATTGTACACTTTGCTTGGTGTGTACTCTTTCAAGGATTTCCTTTGGGTTCCATACTTAAGCATTCTGGGGTTCTTGATCCCCGATGCCCTTTTTGTGGTCACCCTGAAACTTTTAAGTATATTTTTGGGTTTTGTAGAAGGGCTCAATAGTATTGGAGCTAGATTCATGATTTCTTTTGGCCTTTTCAGCCAAAGCCATTTTCTTGGCATATGGCTCTTCTAGGTGGTTCACCTAGAAACCCCTATAAATTTTTCCAAATATGGCATGCTTTCAAAATGGAGATCCTATTCACTCTTTGGAAGGATAGGAATGCAGTTTTTTTTTCACACAACTGTTTGGATATTAATGTTTCTCTTTATGCTAAAGCTTGCATTTGTGACAATGTATTAGTGCAGATTCAGGTTCAAGCTGACAAGGTGGCCCTGCAGGTGGGCCATGTTAGTGTAGTTTTTTATTTTCCTAGTTGGCTTCATTATTTTCCCTTTTCCTAGGTTTTTCCTACACTTTAATTATGCTTTCTTAGGTTAATAAAACATGTTTACTGAACACAAGTGAGTATTGAGGTGTCGATATGCTATGAGGAGGTGCATTTAATATATTTAGACCATTATGGTTGTGTCTCCTCATTGGTTGGTTTTTCCACCTCCAACCCTCTCTTGAGTTTATATAAACATGCTACCTTGCTTGTATTTTTATAGAGTTGGAGATAGTAATCTGATGCTATTTTGCCTTGGAGCTCTTCACATCAGTTTTCTCTCAGTATCATTGTTATGCTTTTTATTTCATTTTCATTTACAGTTTATTTGATCTATCTCTTTCAATTCAATTCTAGGTTGTAATCCATTTCTCAAATTTTAACATGGTATCAGAGTCTGTATTGAAAGATTAGATTATTGGAGAGATTTTGTAAAAGCTTGTTGTATTTTATTTTGTATTTTGCATGATCTAAAAAACCAACAAAGCTTTGAAGATCAAGTAACATTGTTTTACATATATGTTTTTTTGGTAAAACAAGGTTTTTGAAGCATAGATTTGTGAGAAAACATTCAAATAGTATGTTTTCAGGCCTAAAAGACCTTTCCTTTATGTTTGGAAGGCCCAAAAATCTTTATATTCATATAAGGTGTGTGCAGATCGGACACCAAAATCTTTGCATGTCATTTTTTCCTTGTTGGAGGCATGTTTTTAACACTGTTGCCCCATCTTTCGAAAGTGATAAAGAAAATTGCTTTCTAGGTTTGTTTCACCACTGAAAAAAACTATCTGGGTCATTGCCATATTTTTTATCCATTGAACAGATCTTTTTAAAATTGCATCATAAAGCTTTAGCCAGACCCCTCAACATTGCAGTTATCAGTTTTGCGTCTGATGTTCAAATGAGGTTTTCTCAGTTACATAGAGGTATTTTTTAGTGTAATGTTTTTTGAAATGGGGTATATTTCCATTCTCTTTGTAGTGGTGAAATCAATTCTTTCTTAGAAGTTACCAATTTTTCAGAAATTAAGTTTTATCAACAGATCCGAAGGGCAGTCCCTGTTTTATGAACTTCAAACCACTATAGCTTTCACATATGATCTCAGATTCAGGTCATTATTTTTTTGAAAGTGGATATGTTTTAAATTAGAATACATTGGAGTTGGTTTTATGCTCATATTCTAAGATATTGTTTTTTCTTCTATATTTGTGTCCATTTTTTGGACTTTGTAAAACTCTGGAAAATAGCTCTAGCATTGTAAATGCACTAAATTGTAAAGTGCCACCTTATAGTATCTGGGGGGGGTGATTTTTGATCTAGTACAAAGGGAGGGTGGTCCAGTGATCTTACTTTCTACATTAAAATGGATCAAAATACAGTACCGATACTCATATCTTACAACTACTAGATGAGTGGAACTTAAAAATGACATTCTATCTTAAAAATTTGGGGTTGTCTAGAGTAACTATGGGACTTGAAACTGAACAAACACTAACTGTAGAAAAGCCAAAATGGTTTAACAAATGTGATGAAGCTTACGGTGATAGTTCTGATACTTAATATAAGTACAGGTCCAATAGCCAACAAGATGAGAGGGGGGGGTGAATCATACAAACTTAATCATCCATAAAATTATCAAATTCAACCTCGGTAACATATATATCAGTAATATAACCAAAATTGTCAAACATGCAAACTCAAAAGCATATAAACATAATAAACCTCATAACACTAGATTTAACGTGGAAACCCAACTAGGGAAAAACCACTGTGGGATTTCAGACCCACTAAGAAATATACTCTTCTAGAGTATGCTTGGTTAAAAGCAAATCCTATTAAAGATTACAAACACATTGCTAGATGTGACCCTGTTAAGGGATTTCCCTTAGATCTGTTAGGATCTTCACCTTGTTAGAAGTGACCTTGTTAAAGGATTTCAAACACTCAATCAGAATGTCACCTTGCTAGAGGGTTTTACAAATAGGACTATTAAGTCCACTCGGTTAAAAATTTTCTATCACTTTCACAAAATAACAGTAATAAAACTCTATCTGCAACTTCACATCTAAAATGCTAGAGTAGATTCCTATTTGTTCAATACAATCTAGACATAGAACTAATCTTGTCTTTCTACTGGGCTTCTATACTATGTTATTCAAACAGGTCTTCAAGCTTTTGTGCTTGGTAATCACTATGTAGCATGCTTGTGCATACACTTGCCTGCATACCTTGTTTGTCAATAGTTTCCTATTTATAAACAATTAGGTAACCACTTAATCTCCTTGATCACATTTCCCATGATCAAACATAGCCATCAGATCTTCAATCTTGTCTAGGTTCAATGCATCTTTCGATCTGAAAATGTTTTACCCCACCTTGGAACTTGCATACATTTCTTGGAGCTTGTGCCAGGGTATTGTGGTTCAATCTATGCTATAGATCTTTATGCTAACTTTCCATTGCCCTAGATTCATTAACAAACTTCATCCACAACTCACAAATCATTTAATCAGTTCCAGCTCATCAGCTTCCTTCATTAAATAATGCATGCAAACATTTAATGCATTCCGTTATAGCTCGGTTACAACTCAATAGCAACTCGGTTATAACTCGATGAATACTAAACTTCACTCAGTAGACATTCCACCTTCATTAACTGATAGCAATAACCTTAGGGTTTACCGACTAGGTTCTGTAGACGTATAAAAATAACCATATTCCTAAATGAATATTTTATGTTCATTTCTCTATTTGATTAAATCCAATTTAATTAAATTATCCACATTCTTCTATTTTATTACATAAATTACTCAATTTATTTAAATAAAATTCACTATACCCATTGAATGAATAAATCATTTTATTCAATTAAACCCCCCTATCCACTTTTAATTAAATTCAAATGTAATTAAATAGTTATCATAAATTAAATAAATCTAATTTATTTAATTTCCCCAAATTGCAACCAAATTGAATTAAATTACTTTATTTCAATTAAATCCTATTATCCATCCATCCACTTGCAAAATCCCAAACCCCTTTCTAATCCCTTCTAAAATCTTCTAAACACTTCTAATTAACCTAACCCTTCCTCTAAACTTTGTCACATCCCTAAACAAAGGGAAGTCACTTCTCAAAACCTCAAAGTCTTTGATAACCATTAAAGGCTTCAAGTCTTCAACCACTTAATTCCTCAAAGTCTTTGATAACCATTAAAGGCTTCCAACCTTCAACCACTTAATCCCCCAAAGTCTCCAATAACCATTAATGGTTAACTCAAACCCTCCTACATGGTTAAAGAATTTGTTTTAACTCAACCTTCACCCAACCCAAGGGTCTCATCAGGCCTTTAATGCTTTGACCATGATTATCTCTTAATCATTTGCACAAAGGTTTATCCTTGGATTATCTCTTAATCCATTAGGTAAGCCTAATTTAGACTTGACCCTTACCCTCTAGATAACCATGAGGTCTTCTCAGGTATTTAATGTCTCCAACCCCTTCTCTCAACACAACCCTATGTTGACACTTGTCACCATTTCATTGGTGCCAATTACAAACATGGATCCCCAACTTTCAAACTCAACCCTTGATCAACTCTTTCAATCCTGACCATCCATTGCCCTATTCTTGCTATAAATAGAGCTCTCATTCCTCCATAACAATCATCCTTCAAATTTGTAGTATCACACTTATGCTCAAATACATTCAAGCTTTCTTATATCATTTTTATGCTCATCATTTAGCCTCTCTTTAGAATAGAAATTAGTCTAAATATGTATGTTTAGAATACTTTCTTTATCATTTAGCTCAATCATAGACTAAATATATCATGTTAGGATAGTACTCATACTAACCTTGTCATCTTATCATCTAGTTTATTGCATTCCTAGAATCATACATAGCTTAACATCCATTTCATTCTAAAATCTATCAAGACATCCCTTGTTCTTGCATTTGCCATCCCTGAACCATTTTGCTCAGTGATCTGAGAGCAAAAACATTGGTTTGGGGGACATTGTGAAATAGAGAACCATGGGACCCACTTTGGGAAGCTAAGTAATACTACGTTACTCCATAGCTTGCACCAAGAAGTCCTGTGTGTGTGTGTGGACTAGTATTTAGCAATATTTTCACATATTGAGTTTTATCAGCCCACTTTTTCCGTATACATTTATTGGCGCTTCTCCGAGGGGCCTGACCCCAAATATCATATCAGTTTTTGAAACTAACCTCTTTTGTAGGCACGTGGAAAAAATGAATTAGCACTTTCAAATCACTGTTTAGCGCATCAAGTAAATAGCGTAGCGCATCCAGTCCACTATTTAGCGCGTGGGGTCTCTACTCTAGCGCGTAAAGTCCTTTCTTTAGCGCATAACCCACACAAAAACTTTTCCTGTAGGTCTCAACGCGGACGAAAAAATAAAGTAGCACATGTGAAAAATATATTGGCGCTTCGGGTCTGTCAGATAGCGCATCTAGCTAACAATCTAGCGCTTAAAGCCCATCATCCAGCGTGTGAAGGCCATATTTTAGCGCATCAAATCAGCACTTTTCCTGCAGGTCTCAACGCGGGAGAAAAAAATAGAGCAGCCCTTTCAACGCACAGAGTAGCGCATCTGGCAAATAGTTTAGCGCTTTTCGACATAATTTTAGTGCATCTAGGTTGTAGTGTAGCGCGTACAGTCCTTTCTATAGCGCATCACAGATAAAGAGCAAAAATTTAAAATTCTAACCGAACTAAAAGTTAGACTTGTACAAGTCTGCCAAAATCTAGATTTTCTAACTAGTCAATTGACTTTTGGCAAGACTCTAACAATTTTCTTGCAGGTGGAGTGGGCCATTTTCTTTTAAGCGATTTCTTTTGCTGACCAAAACATCGAATTTACTGTGCTAAACAAATTTCTTTTCATAGATCAGAAAATCATTGCTTTGAAAGGATAAAATAAACATCATGTTTTTGTGGAGCAACATCTCCCCATAGATTTTAGAAAATCACTGAATTGAAAGAATAAAATAAACCAACTTGATTGCTTTGTCTCGAAAGTGGAAGGAATATGCTCTCCCCTTAACTGGGTGATAAAAAATCCAGACCACTCTTACAACTTTCTGTACTTCAAGTAATAAAACCTTTAGTAGGCCTGCCTTCCCGAGGAGTTGAAATCAACTCTTAAAGCCGTTTATGGCCAGTGTGAAGGGAACGACCTAAGTAGGGAATGACTTTAACACCAAGAATTCCAACCCACTATAATCAAATGTGGAAAGTGACGAAAGTCCTTTTCAACGGTTGCACGTAGTAATTAGCCTTCCCCCAGTATCCTCGAGATACGTAAAGCCTTTATTTTAAAGGTTGGGAAGCCTCTTGAGGGAGTTTATCACTGATGGCCGAATGGGAAGCCTAATTATGAACCACAAAAATAGAAGCTTTGAACCAAGTTAGTAACCAGACATTTATAACATCATAGTGCAAGGGTGGGGAAGAATCTGCCCCCAAGATTACTCACCATATATCTCCCAAGATAACTACTCAACTATGAAGCGATTCACCTTGAGTTAATTTCTAGCAAAAGCCAAAAAATTGGGCGCCCTCTAGGGGGTGACATGGCTGTTTGAGCTGACGGAGTATCGAGACTAGTGGGCTATGATGTTATTTATGACCCTTGACTAAAGAGTCTTTCTGAAGTGTATTACTTGTATCAAAACCTGTTAAAACATTGGAGATTTGAACACATCCTCACAGAACATACACTTTTTGTTAGATTAGGCAAAATGGTTGTACTTTTTGTGCCATGCTTGCATTTATTACCTCAAAAAATCATCCATCAAACTTGAAAATTCTACAGCAAAATTTCAAAATTCACAAAAACTCAATCAAGGCAGTTTAGCGCATAAGAGCAACTTCTTAGTGCGTGGAGTACTTTTGTTAGCGCATCCAAACCACTAGTTAGCGCATCGGGTCCAAACAGTAGCATTTTTATCATAGGTCAAAATAGCGTTGACACAGTTAGCGCATCAGAAAAATAGTCTAGCACATGGAAGCAACAACTTAGTGCGTGACATACAAGCATTAGTGCATAAAGTCCAATAGTTAGCGCGTTGAAGACCCAAGATAGCGCATAACTTTTTCAATAGCTAGAAAAATAAATGTTAATAGTCCAAAAACTTTAGCGTGTGTCTGGGGGCAGCCTAGCGCGTGTGGTTATTATTTTAGCACATAGAAAAATTTCAGTAACACATGTAGACTCTGTTCTAGCGCGTGATCAAAAACAGAAAAATAGAGGGCAAAACCGAGAAATTTTTTGAAATTTTCAAAAACATTTTTAGAAGCTTTTTTTCATCAACATCATTTTCATCAAACCAGAGTGACAAAAACAAACTACTAAAACTATTTCTTGAGCAAAATTTGTGTCAAAACAAACGTTGTCAGAATCCTAAACGAATCGTGCAATAGAGGATGTCTCTCCTATCATAATCCAGAAATCTCATCATCAGTATCAACAGAATCCTTTACCATCTTACAAATTTTTATCTCACAAACACCACTTGTTTAAAACTTTCAAATTGTCAAATCAAGTTTCTAGATCGGGAAGCTTTTATCCATATCATTTGACACGCTTTGTCGTGAAGGGGCATCTAAAAGCCTTCACTTTGATAGAGTAAGATTTGAAATTTTCAAAAACAAGAATCAACTGAATCCAAACAAATCAAAGGAAACCATTGATCACTCATGCATGACTAATCCCCTTATTCCGAGAAGAAAGAACCTCTATCGTAACATCACGTTGAAGAAACAACAACCTAGTTTTTCCAAATTCATCAAGAGAAATAAGTTTTTATACATCAATTGTCAACTCTTCAAATCTCATCGGGTATTCCTTCATCACGTCAAATGTTATATCCAAAACAAATCTAGCGAATTTGACAAAGAACCCTTGAAGACAAGAGCATACTGTCAAAAGTCTGCTTTTAATCAAACCATAAACTGCAGCGGAAAGATCAATCCAGCATTCTTGCCCGACGAGTGCATCACATATAACACATCTCGACCAGAACCACCAACCCCCGAGCAACACATCGAAGAGGATTTTTGTCCCTTTCATCACTGAAAGTTTCTATTAAAATGTCCGTTACTTGCTCTCAAAGAGACAAACAAAGCGAGACACACGCTAAATCTAATATGAATCGAAGATTATCAAATCCTTTTGAAGTTCCACCCTTAGAAGAACCTGAAATTAGTGAAGCACTTCTTCGGGAATGTTAGGAAAACCCTTCATTCCAAAAACTTGTAGAAAAGCTCATGGAAAATGACAAAGAAAAGTATCTGCTCATTCTCACAAGTAAAGGCGTTAAACTTCCTAAAAATTTTGACGCAAACATTTTTCAAACCGGGTCTCGATAATATGCATATCAAGAACAACAAAGAGAAGAAGAAACTCACATACCTGAGCAACATATTCTGGAACAAAGTATACCAGAAATGCGTATACCTGAGCTCGAAACTCCAGAACAAAACATACCGTTTACCACACCTTTTAAGTTAAGAACACATACGAGGGAAGAACTCTTCCCTCGGCAAGATAATGCACCTTTGGTTGCTCTTACTCAACAAATACAAATGTTGCAAAGGCAAATACAGGATATGCAACAAGGGACAACAATACGGTACTCTTTAAACGAAATCTATCCTTACCCATTTGACAGAAGATTGAACATGGTGCCTTTTCCTCCAAACTTAGACGTTCCCAAATTTGATAAATATGATGGAAAAAGTGATCCCCAGGATCATGTTCGAGAATTTTGCACACTGAGCCTTGAATTTTCTCATGATGACACCTATTTGATGAGGTTATTCCCCAGAAGCTGGGGAGGGCAAACCATGGAATGGTTATCCAAAATTTCACCACCTATTAGATCATTTGATGAATTGGTTAACAAATTCATAACCCAATATTCCTATAATATTCAACATGCCATAACAATGCTAGATGTTTGCAACACCAAACAAAAGAACAATGAAACGTTCATGGTGTTCCTTCAACGTTGGAGACGCATGGTATCCAGATATCCTCGAGATATTCCTGAAAAAGAGAAAATGGAAATCTTCATCGATAACTTGAATGCTGAAATGAGTCACAGACTAAAACTTCAATGCATACCATCTTTCGCTAAATTGATTGAAAATGGCATTCAAGTAGAAGAAGCATGTGTCAAAAAGGGAACACTCAAATTCTACAAGGAAGGAACAAACTCATCAAACTACAATAATCAGAACAACACCAACCTTGACAAATCTCGATTTTGGACTCGAAACAAAAATGAAGGAAATAATGAATCATATGATCCCAAATCTAAGCAACCAGTGCTTGCATTATCCAGAAATCCTCAAAATACGAAAAATCCTAAAAATGCTACTCCCAGTGCTAACACATATGCACCAAACACTAATCAAGGACAACTCAACACAAACAACACCAACGATGCTCAAAGCAAAAACATGAATTCAGGACCTAACAACAATTCACGCAACACCACGAACAATTTCCAAAAGTGTATCTTCACACCATTGGGACAATCATTAGAATCCGCATTCAGAGAACTTTTGGCAAACAAGATTCTTTCTTTGCCTCCAATCAGCAACTATGAACCCCCAATCAAACCACCTTGGTGGAATGAATCAAACTATTATGATTTCCATCACAACAAGGGTCATAGAACAAATGAGTGCATGAGATTGAAACACATAGTACAGGACATGATTGATCGAGGTGACTTAACAGTGGATGGTTTCAAAACAAATGGTGATCACGGAGCCTTCAAAAATACTCTCCCAAATTACAACAAAGATTAAGCATCAACTTCAGATGATACACACGGAGCTCGTATTAATCACATCTACAACAACACCATCTACCACATATCAGCTGAAGATCATCAAGTCAATGTCATCACCATTCGAGATCGGCATGATCATGAATCTGTCAATGTAACAACCCGAACTCAGAAATATGTCTTGAAGGGACATACTGCACCTACCACTACCACACCAAAAATCCAATATGACTTGGTTAGCTAGCTATGCAATACTCCAGCTCAGATATCTATCCTGGAATTATTGAAACTATCACCAAAGCACAAAGACATATTGGAGCAAGCACTATTGGAAACAAATGTACCTCAAAATCTGGATACAGACAAATTTCAAGCCATGGTTGCCCATATGACAAGACCTCATAACCTCGCCTTCTGAGAGAATGACAATACTTCCTTGAGTCATCCGCATAATACTCCCCTCTATATTGAAGTCATTATTTGTAAACACCAAGTAAAAAGAGTCTTAATAGATGGAGGAGCCGGACTTAATATATGTACTTTAAAGCTTATCCGTGCATTAGGCTTCTCAGAAGAATCTATTGATCCTTGCAAGAAAATTACCATAAAAGCATATGATGATGAGGAAAGGTCCTCTAAAGGAACAATGATATTACCTATTCAAGTAGGACTAGTACAAAAGGATACTATATGTCAAGTCTTAGACATAGATCTAACCTACAATATCTTGTTAGGATGACCCTGGATACATGAAATGCAAGCAGTACCTTCTACGTATCACCAGTGTGTCAAGTTTCCTTATGATGGACAAGAAATATCCATATCAGTTGATCACAATCCATTTCAACATTGTAACGCAATGGGGGCAGCCCAAGACAGTTTGGTTCCTCATAATAGAGAAAAGCAGCGATCTTCAACATTAGATCCACTAATAGCAAAATCCAACTCCTTATGGGGAGACTTCAAACAGAAAATGCAAATCCAAGATTAGGGAATGGGAGAATACTATTTGGAGCCTTTATGTTTGGCCAAATTGCCAACATCACCTAGATCGCATGGTTTTCCTACTACATCAACACATCTGGTCACTCAGCCCATCACCAAATTTGAGGGTACCTTCATCCAATTGGGCACTTTAGCACATGAATCAGAAGACAAAGATATTCTTAGCTGGTTGTACAAAGATGAGAAAGAAGACAATAGAGCAGCCGCTCTGGACATTGTTCTACCAACACACCTGTATGGAAAAGGCTACTTAATAATGAAGCAAATGGGATATGGTGGTAAAGGACCTATTGGGAAACACAAAGGAGTCACTGAACCTATAGATCTTCCTTCACAACCTAGTAGAAACAAAGTAGGATTGGGTTCTAAACTCACGTTCCTATTGAAATGGCCACCACACACAACTACAAAACCTCAATGGAAGGTAAAGAAGAAGTACAAAGAAGAATCCTGGCAGAAAGCACTCTTTGAATCAGCAGAAACAATCCGCAAGGCACGGGAACGTCAAGATCAGAGGTTGCATTAGGGAAAGTTTCTAAGTCATAAGAAGGCCCTATTTGCAGTAGTAGCTCATATCAAAATACCAATGTATCAAGAACAAATCATGTCATCTCCAGATACCATTATTCCTCCTCGAGGAAGCACAGTCTATGAACAAATCCAGAAAGTAGAAGATGGATCTGATACAGAATAAACAAAAACCATCAAAATGGTATCCATCATCAAAGATTTATTTTCACCATACAACATACCTGTTTACAACACCGATAGAATCTGGGATGATGCCTATGAGATAGATTCCAATGAATATGAATGGGGTACCTGCTCCAATGCTACTACAGATATCCCTAATGATACTGATTCTATATCTCTTTCTCAAGAAGAACATAATGCAGAAGATAGACCTCTTGAATTTGGACCGCAGAATATCTATGATGCCACTGAAAGAAAACAGAAACATTATGAGCAAGTCTATGTGGAAGATAATACCATCAAGGACCTCAACGAAATCCTGGACTTCTTTAAAAACAAGACCCATCACAATGAAAACTCCATCCTAACACTCACAGTAGCCAAACTGGATCCACCTAATGATTCCTTACCGCTTGTCTTTCCTGACCTCATCGACTGGGATGAACCTGAAATCCATGATATACCAATTTTCCCAAATGATGAATCTATTATCGATTACCTATGTACTATAAATCCAGAAATAGGCTCTACCAGTGAACAAAATAACGATGTCTATCAATCAGGGAGTGCCAAGTCTCTCAGTCACAAAAATACACTAAATAAAGGATCTAATGCTGAAAACCAGTCAATGGCATCTCTAAATCATGAAAAAGTAAAAATAAAGGATGCATCTGAGGGTGAAAACCTTTTTAAGGCACCTAACTATGGGAGACTTGACACTCTTCCTGAACACTTTCATGAGCGATCACTATTTTGATTGAGCCCACTCAATCAATCAACATTGGTACCACAGAAGCAGCCAGAAACATACACCTTGCAAAATCTCTGATAGAGGAAGAATGATCGGCATTCATCATCTTCTTTACAGGACAACAAAACAACTTTGCTTGGTCATATGCTGATATGCCCGGAGTAGATCCACACTTAATCATGCATCACTTATCCATCTCTACAGGAGTTAAACCAGTCAAGCAAAAGCTACGAAAGATGAATCCATAGGTGGCACTCATGGTCAAAACTAAACTTAAGAAATTATTAGACGTCGGATTCATTCGACCCATTGACTATGCAGAATGGATTTCCAACATTGTTCCAGTATCAAAACCAGATGGTAGTATCAGAATATGCACTGACTTCAGGGACGTCAACAAAGCTTGTCCAAAAGATGACTTTCCTCTGCCAAGTATCGACATAATTGTAGATCTTACAGCAGGCCATGTAATGCTCTCATTAATGGACGGTTTCTCAAGCTATAATCAAATCAAAATAGCTCCTAAAGATCAAGATAAAACAGCATTCACCTGTCCTTGGGGAACATACTGTTGGAATGTTATACCTTTTGGCTTAAAGAATGTAGGGGCCACTTATCAAAGAGCAATGACAACAATATTCCATGACATGATGCACACATTTATGGAAGACTATGTGGATGATTTACTTGCTAAATCCTTCACCAGAGCAGAACATCTCAGCATCCTAACAAAGATCTTTGATCGATTGGAGAAATTCTAAGTCAGGCTCAACCCTAAGAAGTGTGTCTTCGGGGTTACATCAGGCAAGTTACTAGGCTACATAGTCTTAGCTAAAGGTATTGAAGTTGATCCAGCAAAGGTACAAGCCATTATGGACATGCCACCACCAAAGAATATCAGTCAACTCAGATCTCTACAGGGACGACTTCAATCAATCAGGTGATTCATCGCTCAGCTAGCAGATAAAAGTCTACCATTTAACCATTTACTACACAAAAATGTACCATTCAAATGGGAGGCCAAGTGTGCAGAATCGTTTTACCAAATCAAACAGTACCTGATGAATCCACCAGTTTTGGTCCCACCAGTCGCAAGAAAGCCTCTTATCTTATATATCTCCACAATAGATATATCACTGGGGGCACTATTGGCACAAGAAGATCAACAAGGAAAGGAACAGGCTATATATTACATCAGTAGGACATTGAATGGCTATGAACTCAACTATACATTAATTGAAAAGGCTTTCCTAACAGTGGTCTTCGCATCTTAGAAGTTCTGACATTATATGCTAGCACACACTATTAAGCTAGTAGCAAAAATTGATCCTCTCAAATATCTACTCAGTAAGGCCGGTCTTACAGGCCGATTGGCTAAATGGGTCATGATCCTCAGTGAATTTGACATCCAATACATAGAAAGATGAGCCATCAAGGGACAAGCAATTGTAGATCAGTTGGCCGAAGCACCACTCCCTGATAAACACACCATGGAGATTGAATTTCTAGATAGGGACGTTCTTTCTCTTTTACTAAACAATGGACCCTATACTTTGACAGATCCTATACACAACACGGTTCAGGTGCTAGCATTTTGTTCATCACTCCTGAAGGACACACTATACCAAGATCATATAGGCTTATGTTTCCATGCACCAATAATGTGGCTGAATATGACGCATTGGTTATAGGCATCAAAATGGTTGTCGAATGGAAAATCACAGAGTTAAAGGTCTATGGGGACTCACAACTGGTCATCAATCAAATCAACAACAACTATCAGACAAAGGATGACAAGCTACTACCCTATAAACGAATGGTGGATGACTTCAAACAGTATTTTTGCACATCACCTTCGAGAAAATACGAAGGTTGAACAACAAAGCAGTCGATGTAATGGCTACTATCGCTTCACTACTACAAATTCCTGAGCAATAGAGTCGTTACGAGTTCCTAGTAGAGCAACTGTTCTCCCCCGCCTTGACTGGTTCAGATTCTCCGTTATATGGACCAATATACGACTACCTCAAACACAATATCTTACCAATTGACCAATCCCGTAACCAAAAACGTAACTTTATCCGACAAGCTGCCCGTTATACCCTTACCATCGATACTTTGTATTGTCGAGGTCTCGATGGTACTCTTCTTCATTGACTTGATCGTAATGATTCTGATTCTGCTTTACACGAGCTTCATGAAGGTATTTGTGGAACACATTCAAGTGGTACTACTCTTGCTAAAAAGCTTCTATGAATCAGATACTACTGGCCTACAATGGAAAAAGACTCATATCACTTTGCCAAGAAATGTCCTAAATGCCAAATCCATGGCAATCTGATACATGCACCAGCACAGGAACTGTAGCCATTTACAACATCCTTGCACTTTTGTCAGTGAGGACTAGACCTAGTTGGCAAAATTCATCCTTCATCTTCAAATGGACATAAGTTCATTATAATAGCCACAGAATACTTTACCAAATGGATTGAAGCAGTTCCCATGACCACGGTGATCGGGAAACAAATTGCCTCTTTTATCCTAAATTATCTGATTTGCAGATATGGTATTCCAAGTTCAATCATCACCGATAATGGACGGCCCTTCAAGAATCAACATGTCCAAGAACTATGTGAAAAATTCAAAATCCAACATAGGTTCTCTACACCATACTACCCGCAGGGAAATGGTCAAGCAGAAGCATCTAACAAGACAATACTGAAAATCCTCAAGAAAACAGTAAATGATGTAGGCAAAGATTGGCACGTACAACTCAATCCAGCACTTTGGGCATATAGAACCAGCATCCGCACACCTACAGGAGCAACACCATACTCATTGGTATATGGATCCGAGGCCATTTTACCCCTAGAAGTAGAAATCCCATCTCTTAGAGTCTCTTTAAAAGGCCTAATCTCAGATGAAGAGTATCAAGTTAACCGACTGCAAGAACTTGAACTATTAGATGAAAGACGTCAACATGCTTACACTCATCTCAAAGCATATCAGCAATGCATGTGCAGGAGCTACAATCACAAGGTCATTCCCCGCAACTTCAAGGTTGGTGACCTAGTCCTCAAAGAAAATCCAAGAAATCAGCAAGATCGAGAAAAGAAAGGGAAATTTGAACCTAACTGGTTGGGTCCCTATGTTATCATATTAGTCTATGGATCAGGTGCCTATCAGCTAACAAATTCTGAAGGAGATGTGCTTGACGAACCAACTAACAACATCCATCTAAAGAGGTACTACACTTAAGTGACCTAGTGCACGGAAAAAGCCAAAAAAAGCCAAAAAAAAAAAAAAAAAAGTCCAGAAAAAGTAAAAACAAAGTACAATAAAAACAAATGGTGAAAACCTGGTAAACAGGCGCTCTTGTGAAAGAATGGCTCCTCCATCTATATCAATCTCATTTTATCCATACAAACACTATCAACCATCGCCCGACACTTAGCACATATCCATTCAGGACATACTTAGCGTAGTCACTATCCTAGTTTATCCATCTATATCTATCCTCTTACCGCATTCCACCATGGCTTGGAAATCACTGTACAGATTCCTATCAAGAGGCACACTCAGCTAGGGGCATTCACTTGTTCAAAAACTTGCAACCATTCAAGACATTAAGGCTATTTGCAAAACTCAACAGCTTGATAGCCAACCAACAAAACTACGCTTCATTGCAAAAACCAAAACAACACAATTCACAAACGTATCAAGAATGGATGATTTTCTGAAGTACTGGATGTTGCACTATAGCATAAAATCTTGACTAGTTTTGTATTTTGAACTTTTTGACTTATTGGATTTTCTCCCTTTTCTCACTAAAATGCTTCACAGCTAGAGATCATGGGGAACTTCCAATATTTTCTTAGTCTTTTGTCTGGGAGGCGATCACTTGTACTGTGTGAATACTTGCCTCGAGACGTGATACATCAAATATCACTGAAGGCCTAATTCCACTTCACGCATACAAATGATCTAATCTTGTCTGTTTACGCAATATGTACTCAGGTCATCCTGGTTCAATTATACCTTGATGCTTGTGCTATCTTGCAAAATCAAAAATCATGTAAATTTTTCTCAGGTCATCATGATTCAATTATACCATTATGCTTGTATAAATTTTCAACATATCCAAAAATCAATAAATGCTCAATGATGATATCTACAAAGAAAGCAAACAAATGGCTATATCGGATGGCAAATGCAAAACGAGGATGCTCCAAAAACAATTAGTTGCATATCATTTTAATTAGTTGCATATCATTTACACTAAGTTGCATATCATATTACATTTAGTTGCATATCAAATCATACATCTCATTTTCAAGATACATCTCACAGCATATAAAAGCATACATCCCGCATCATACATTATATCATCTATGTAAGCATTGCATCATCATGAAGAACTAACCCACATAACATGTATCCATATAAACACATCACATGATCAAAAGCAAATGGTGCCGAATATATATATATCTCAAAATGATCCAAATGTACAAAATGTGTCAAAACACTATGTCCAGTACAAAGAATACAATTCTCAAAAATACAACAGAGACCACGTCTCTCAAGTATGACTATCCCTTGATGGAGATGGTCTCGCTCCAGATGCACCCGCCCCTGGATCCCCACGAGGGTCCTATCTTGGTTGCCCCGTGACACCTCGGCTCTCAGATCGAGACCCAGTATCTCGAGATCGACTAGATCTCGACTGTGCAAAACTCTGTACTCGACAATCCCTAGGTACTGCAGCCTCATAGTGCCACTTATAATACTCCGCCTCCTCATCTCTCAGTGCTAGCTCTCTCAAGGTGTCTCTCATCGGACCACCTGCTGCTTCTCTCTGCATACACGACACCACCTCCTCCGCTCGTCCCCTCCGCTCTGTCTCGGTATCTCGCTCAGTGGTCAACTGAGAAATCTGTCGCTGATAGGTCAAAATCTGTGCCTACAATTGCTGAACAATCACCTGTAGGGTCCAGATCTGAGCATCCTCCATATGACCTGGGATCTGAACCCATAGTGGTACTTGTGCTGGAGGAACCCCTCCCACTCGGCCTGTTCTCAGTGCTGGAGGTGGGAGTACATCTGTCCTCCTCCTCTGCATTGGTTGCATAACCTCCTCTGTACCACCCACTACAGCTAACACCTCCCCCACTCTCCCCTCTCCACTGGCTCCGATAGCCAATCCACCTCTCCCCCTATCTATCCTCCCCTGTCTCACTGCTCTATCCACACCTCTATCCCCTCTCCTCCCTCTATCTCCTCGCCTCCCTCTGGCTCTTCTCCCTCATCCTCCTCCTCCATCCTCTCCATCATCATCATCATCTCCCTCTCCCTCCTCCTCATCCGAATCAAAGGCTGGCCTCATCTCCTCAGGATCAGATATCTTAGCCACTGCCCACGCAGCAAACAATCGAGCAAACTCATCCGTCATGCCCGCATCCTGAATCTCAGGGGCATAATCCCATATCTGCCTTGCTGACCCCACAAACTCCTCCACCACCACTGCACTATCAATGGTCGGCCCCCAATCTACCACATCCTACCGCCACCGTGCATATAGGCACACTCCCTATGGAATACCTTGCTGGTGCCCAAACTGCCTCAAAACTCAGGTCACCACAAACCTCTCAATCATGAACGGGGTCCTCCTGATCAAGTACCTGGTCATGAATACAAAGGGCATCTCCAGCCCATCCTCGGCCCACACCTCACATCCTGTGTACAGTCACCAAGTGACCGTATCTATATCATCCAGTACCCTCCTCCAGTGCTCTAGTTTGCCCAGCTTGCACTGGACAACTAGACCCCTGTATCCGTAGGCATATGTTGCTCCTATGGGCCTGTCCTTGTCTTCTAGTGGCCTCACTGCTAGAATATGCTCCCAGCACCATACCTGTAATAATGTCACACCAGCTGACAAACTACCATAACTGAGGTATACTACCTCATGTAGACCTCTGTATAGATGAGCCAGCATAGCTGACCCCCATGAAAACCTCCGGCCCTGTGTGACCATCTCCTCCAACACCAGCCCCAATCCCACTGAGAATCCCTTTGACCTGCGGTAAGGACAAAGGAATCCACCAATGAACCCTGCTAGTATGGATGGCAGTGGTGTGTAATCCAGGTCTAGAAACTCCTGCCATGGGATCTCATAGCCACAGACGGTATCATCCTGGAAAATGCAGCAGAGTGCCTCTGTCCCACCCTCCTCTGAGTGCTTATATGGTAGTAGTACCCCTACTACAGGGATGTGCAGGATCCGGTAACAGTCCTCTGGTGTGACTGTCATCTCTCTAGTGGAAAAATGGAAGGTGTTGGTTTCGCTATGCCACCTCTCTGCTAAAGCTGTCAGTAGCCCCCGGTTCATAGTGAACCGAGGCATATCTAAGAGGGAGGTCAACCCACATCTCTCAATAATGTCAAGATCGGCCTGCGACAACTACGGTATCAATGTCCATGGTCTGGGAAATCTCTCCCGTGACTGCACCACACCTAATCGCTCCTCTCAACAAGCAAAACAAATCCAATATCAGTTTCCACATCAAAACAAAGATATCAAAATCAAACTCACATCAACAACATGAAATAATTTGCTCATCTACATCAAGTTCAAAATCCTATCATTTCATATCAACTTGTAACACAACTCAAGTTATCAAAAACCATATCAAAACTTGTAACACAACTCAAGTCTCCAAAATCACATAAACTTTTTAAACAACTCAAGTTTCCCACCCATATCAGCTTGTAACACAACTCAAGTTTCCGACCCATATCAGCTTGTAACACAAATCAGGCTTCACACATTGAACTTGAAACAGAACACGCACATATCTCATATTTTGATCAACACAACACATTGATATCTATACATCACTTGGAAAATCGCAAATCAAAACAAGTTATACCAACACTCATATTGGACAAATCCATAAAATCATGACAGACAAACAAAACAAATTTTCAAATTGGCCCATCTTGCAAAATTTTTCCAGATGTGCTAAAACAGATACTTAATGTGCTAAAAACCTCCCACGCGCTAGGTTGTCTTTCCTACGCACTATTCTATCTACCCTATGCACTAGGTTAACCCTACATGCTAAATTTGTCCCCCCATGCACCACCTAACATACCCTATGCGCTAGACTGACTCTATGCACTAATCTACACCTCCTAGGCGCTACCCATTTGGCCCTATGCGCTAGGATAACCCTACGCACTAAACCCCCTTACCTATGCGAACCCCTGCGACCCCTATGCACTAGGTCTACCCTATGCGCTAACCTGTTGACCTAACACGCTACCTGACGGTTGCCATGCGCTATTATACATATATGCGCTAACCTATTTCTTTTATGTGCTATCCTATCTATTTCAGACGCGACCCCTAATATTCGACTCGATGCACTACTCTAAACTTTGTATGTGCTAATCTATGCCCTAGACATGCTAAACCATTAAACCCGAACTTTAAAAAAAAAAATGCCTACAAATGACCAAATCAAAAATCAAAAAAGGGTCAAAAATGTTAACTTACTGGTGGTCCACGCGCTGCAGGTCTCTGGTACCTTCAAACGCGCTCAAAAAGGTGTCTATGATAAGGAATAGGCATTTTCTCTGCAGACCAAATTCTCTTTCTCCAAAGTCAACAAAGTACAAATAAATCTAATTCAAGCCCTTTTCCCCTTTTATAGGAGGAAAATGAAATTAGGGTTAGCCAAATGGACCTATAATATAGTCGCGGTCTCCCCTATACCATAACATTTGTAACTTATCCGAAGATGAATCAATTTGCACACATTTCACATGCACGAAATCATACACATCATATGCAACTCATCAAATTAAATAAAAAATTATCAAAATATTGATTCATCTCCTGAGGGGGCATCACCATCAAATATCAAATCTAGGGCATCACACATCAAATCAAATCTGGGGCACGACTGGCAAATCATAAGAGCGATGCAAAAATTGCATTTGATCATAAATCACAAAAACACATCATTTTCTTTGAAATAACATGTGCACACACGTCACTTCAAAGAGGGGCAAAATGTAGACGTATAAAAATGACCATATTCCTAAATGAATATTTTATGTTCATTTTTTCTATTTGATTAAATCCAATTTAATTAAATTATCCACATTCTTCTATTTTATCAAATAAATTACTCAATTTATTTAAATAAAATTCACTATACCCATTGAATGAATAAATCATTTTATTCAATTAAACCCCCCTATCCACTTTTAATTAAATTCAAATTTAATTAAATAGTTATCATAAATTGAATAAATCTAATTTATTTAATTTCCCCAAATTGCAACCAAACTAAATTAAATTACTTTATTTCAATTAAATCCTATTATCCCTCCATCCACTTGCAAAATCCCAAACCCCTTTCTAATCCCTTCTAAAATCTTCTAAACGCTTCTAATTAACCTAACCCTTCCTCTAAACTTTGTCACATCCCTAAACAAAGGGAAGTCACTTCTCGAAACCTCAAAGTCTTTGATAACCATTAAAGGCTTCAAGTCTTCAACCACTTCATTCCTCAAAGTCTTTGATAACCATTAAAGGCTTCCAACCTTTAACCACTTAATCCCCCAAAGTCTCCAATAACCATTAATAGTTAACTCAAACCCTCCTACATGGTTAAAGAATTTGTTTTAACTCAACCTTCACCCAACCCAAGGGTCTCATCAGGCCTTTAATGCTTTGACCATGATTATCTCTTCATCATTTCTAGAAAGGTTTATCCTTGGATTATCTCTTAATCCATTAGGTAAGCCTAATTTAGACTTGACCCTTACCCTCTAGATAACCATGAGGTCTTCTCAGGCATTTAATGTCTCCAACCTTCTCTCAACCCAACCCTATGTTGACACTTGTCACCATTTCATTGGTGCCAATTACAAACATGGATCCCCAACTTTCAAACTCAACCCTTAATCAACTCTTTCAATCCTGACCATCCATTGCCCTATTCTTGCTATAAATAGAGCTCTCATTCCTGCATAACAATCATCCTTCAAATTTGTAGTATCACACTTATGCTCAAATACATTCAAGCTTTCTTATATCATTTTTATGCTCATCATTTAGCCTCTCTTTAGAATAGAAATTAGTCTAAATATGTATGTTTAGAATACTTTCTTTATCATTTAGCTCAATCATAGACTAAGTATATCATGTTAGGATAGTACTCATACTAGCCTTGTCATCTTATCATCTAGTTTATTGCATTCCTAGAATCATACATAGCTTAACATCCATTTCATTTTAAAATCTATCAAGACATCCCTCGTTCTTGCATTTGCCATCCCTGAACCATTTTGCTCAGTGATCTGAGAGCAAAAACATTGGTTTGAGGGACATTGTGAGATAGAGAACCATGGGACCCACCTTGGGAAGCTGAGCAATACTATGTTACTCCATAGCTTGCACCAAGAAGTTCTATGTGTGTGTGTGTGGACTAGTATTTAGCAATATTTTGACATATTGAGTTTTATCAGCCCACTTTTCCCGCATACAGGTTCTTTGCTTGGTAACATAGTATAGTATTAACCTTCACAATTTACAACATATGTATGATGTTAAAACAATCTAAACATCATGATATCATCATTTTCTGACTCGGTAGTAGTTGCCCATTGAATACCTTATTCATCCCCTTATTCATCATATTCTTTCCTATATCTTTTACCCACATCTTTATATTCTTTAAATCATACTTCTCAAGATATGGCAACATCATACTAAATTAGAAAATCAATTTCTTGACATCAATGACAAAATAATAATATCAAGACAGTAAACATCTTTAATTGGTTATATCCATAATCATCAACAACCTTCTCAATATCCTTATGAAATGCCAACAATCTTTCATAGTTTGTTATAATGCAATATTGCCAACAATCTCCCCCTTTGGCATTGATGGCAAAACCAATTGACTTGACCTTAAAAAGATTCACATTGTTGTGATTTTTAAATGCTGAATTGCTCTCCCCCATACATTAGACTTCTCCTCTTTCTTCAGTCTTCTTTCCAATCTTCAGTCAGTCTTCTCTCAGTCTTCTCCCTTGATTTTAGTCTTCTCCCCCTTTGACAACAATGCTGAAAAGTAAAGAACTAAAACATAATTTCTTTATGTGTGAAGTGATTTCCTGCTGTTGTGTATCAACTAAGTCTCAGTCAGAGCATTTTGTCTTTAATTCTTGTTCCCTCTATAATGTCCGGTAATAATTCCTATACACCTTTAGAAAGCATCCTAAAGTGTGTAATGTAGCATCAACTCCTAAAAGATATTTAATAGAGTCATCAGATTGATGTTTTTCACCAAACTTGGTCAGTGAGTAGAAGATAGGGGTAGGACTCCTAACTGACTTCTGATATATTCAGAAGTGTCCCTTGGTAGTGGCTTGGTGAAGATATATTCTATTTGTTCCTTTGTGCTAACATACTCCAACACCACTTTCTTCTCTTGAGCTTCTTCTCTAAGATAATGATATTTGATAGAGATGTGCTTTGTCTTAGAGTACATAACAGGGTTTTATGAAATATTAATGGCACTACTATTGTCACAAAATATAGTTACTGGCTCAATAACTTTCTCATTTATACCTTCCAACAATTGTTTGATCCATGCAATGTTGGTGCAATTCAATGCTGCAGCAACGTATTCAGCTTTTGCTGTTGACTGTGAAACACATCCTTGTTTCTTGCTAAGCCAACTCACTAGTCTTTCTCCTAAAAAGAAAGCTCCTCCACTTGTTCTTTTTCTGTCATCAATGTTGCCTGCCAATCAGCATCAGTATAAACTTTTAAATCAAAATATTTTCCTTTCTAATATACTAAGCCATAATCCTGAGTGCCTTTCAAGTATCTAAAAATTCTTTTGATTGCTGTCATGTGTGTTTCCTTAGGATCTATAGAGAATCTTGCAACTATACCTACTGCATGTGCTATGTCTGGTCTGTTGTGAACAACATATTGTAGCTTCCAATCATGGATTGGTAAAGTGTCTCATCAACAAATGCAGATTCATCATTCTTTGATAATTTATAGTTGGTATTCATAGGAGTACTTATTGGTTTTGAATCCTCCATTCCAAATTTCTTCAAGATTTCCTTTATGTACTTGGATTGAGTAATGAAAATTTCATTTTTGATTTGCAGTATTTGTAAACCTATAAAATACTTTATCTCACCGATTAACGACATCTCAAATTCTTTGCTCATTTCATTTCCAAAGTTCTTGCATAAAGAGTCATTTCCACAAAAGATAATATCATCAACAAATATGGCTAAGATCAGTATTCCATTTTCATCATTCTTCATGTACATGTTGTTGTTCTCACTTGTCCTTATAAAACCAATCTTAATCAAATAAGAGTGCAATCTTTCATACCATGCTCTAGGTGCTTGTTTCAAACCATATAAAGCTTTGTTCAATTTACATACCTGATCTTTATTATTGTCTTCAACAAATCCTTCAGGTTGTTCAATAAAAACTTTTTCTTCTAATATTCCATTCAGAAATGCAGATTTGATATCCATTTGATATACCTTGAAAATTTTGAAAGAAGCATAGGCCAACAATGTTCTTACTCCTTCCATTCTAGCAACAGATGCAAAAGTTTCACCATAATCAATTCCTTCTTCTTGAGCATAACCTTTGCAAAATAGCCTTGCTTTGTTTCTAATGACTTCTCCTTTTTCATTTAGCTTATTTATGAAAATCCACTTTGTACCAATTACATTTTTGTCCTTTGGTTTTGGGATTAGTGTCCATGTGTCATTCTTCTTGATTTGATCAATCTCTTCTGTCATAGCATTTATCCAATCTTCACTGTTAAATGCCTCTTTCACTATTCTAGATTGAAATTCTGATATGAAACATGTGTTCTATCTCAGTTTGTTCCTTGTCAGCACTGGATCATCCTTATCTCCTATAATCTAACTTGGTGCATGATGTCTTCTAACATACTTGGCTAATACAAGCTTGGCAGGCTGTGTATGATCTTCTTCATCACTCAGTAACTTGACATTCTCTTCATTTTCTTCAACAGTCTTCTCAGTAAGACTTCTCGGTTGAACATAGACAAATTCATCATAGTCTTCTGGTTCCTTGGAATTTCCTTCATCATTTCTTTCTACAAATTCATCAATTTTCACATTTGCACTTTCTACTATTTTGATAGATGATTTGATCAGACATTTAAATGCTTTGCTTCTAGAAGAATAACCTAGAAATGTTCCTTCTTCACTTTGTTGATCAAACTTGCCATTTCTATCATCTTTGTGAACATAGCATCTACTTCCAAAGATTTTAAAATAACTTACATTAGGTTTCTTATCATACCAAATTTCATATGGTGTCTTCAAAGTCCCTTTCTACAATTGAACTCGATTCAAGGTGTAGACTATTGTGCTTATTGCTTCTCTCCAAAATATTTGTGGCACCTTCTTTTCAATCATCACTGTTCTAGCACAATCCACAATAGATTGGTTTCTTCTCTCAGCTATTCCATTATGTTGTGGAGTTCTTGGTGCAGAGACTTGTCTTTTAATACCATGATCATTGCAGAATAAGTTGAACTCATCAGATGTGAACTCTCCTCCTCTATTTGATCTAAGACATTTCAGTTGTCTTCTTATTTCATTTTCAACTCTTACCTTGTACCATTTAGACATTTGTAAACGTTCTAATTTTTCTTTTAAAAACATTACTGACATCATCCTTCAATAGTCATCCACAAATAATATGAAATATTTATCACCATAATAACTTTGAACTTTCATAGGACCACAAAGATCAGTATGCACTAGATCTAAAATCCCCTTAGAAGTGTAAGACTTACTTGTAAAGCTTGTGTTGGAAATATGGATGGAGTAACTGAGAGGGGAGGGGTGAATCAGTTACCACAAAAATAAATCCACAAGTCCCTTAGATGTCTTAAATATAAACTGCTGAAACTCGGTAAATTAACTTATCATTGTTCATTAAACATTAACATGCATAAGACAAATAACATGAACACAAGTAACACCAGATATAACATGGAAACCCAATTTTGGGAAAACCACCAATGTAACTAGTTACTGATTTTCACTCTTCTGAAGTGAGCCCTGTTAGGAGCCAACCCTGTTAAAGGTTACAAAACACACTGTTAGGTGTGACCCTGTTAGAGGATTTGATCACCCTGCTAGGAGTGGCCTTGTGAAAGGTCTTAAGAACAATTCAACCGAATTGTCACCTTGTCAGAGGATTTACAAAAATGGTTGTTAGACCAACTCTGTTAAGAGATTTCGGTATCACTGCTACAATGGTTAGAAAGCAACAATGAAGTGATCTGAATTAAATACAACTTATCTTGCTGATACAGATCTCTGTTCTGCGCCAATAGATCCTTACTGATCACATATATCTTTTCTGCACCTCAAGGATATCACTGATCCTTCATCAGAATTCGCACATTTCTGCTCCTTCACATTTCATACTTTTCATACTTCACCACACTTCGAAATCGCAACTTGATCTCTCATATATACCATTCAGGTTACCAAGTCGGCCTAATTACAAGTTAAAATAAATATTACATAGGTCGGCTACATATACAAGTTTCAATAAATAAATATTGCTTTGGTCGGCTGCATAAACATTTCACTGATGCTCGGTGAACACTGCTGATTTTTCGGTAACTGACTGAACTCGGTAAGTACTGCGAGCTCGGTAAAGACTGACTTTCCTTCACATATTCTTCGAAGACCGACTGAACTCGGTAAACACTGACTTTCCTTCACATATTCTTCGAAGACCGACTGAAGTCGGTAAAGACTGTGAACTCGGTAAAGACTGACTTTGCCGAACATTCTGAACTCGGTAGACTGATATGACATTTGTGTAACATCAAAGACAATGCACAATTAAACAATTGTATCCAACAATCTCCCTCTTTGGCATTGATGGCAACACAACATGTCATAGCAGAATGAAATTTGAAAACAGGTCTTTTCTTTTATGACAACAACATGCCAACATAACTTTCCCTTTGGATAGAGAACACTCCCTCTTTTAATAATCTCCCTCTGTGAAGTAACTTCATCTTTGGATGGTAAAACTCTCCCTCTTTATCAAACAACTCTCCCTCTTTATCTTAATGAACTTTCTTTCAAATTTTAGTAGGATATGACAGTAACTCTCCCTCTTTGACAACACATGCCAAATACAATAAGACTTCATCTGAGTTATAATGTACCTTTTGTACTGATTCATATGCAATATTTTTCTGATTATACTGCATCAACTAGTAGATTTTTCACTTAGGATGAATTGATGCATCACTAAAAACTTTTCTTTAGTGAATTTCAGATAGGGGAGTGACCCCTAACTTACCTCTTAGATACAAGAATGCATCCTTAGCCAATGGTTTTGTGAATATGTTAGCAATTTGTTCCTTTGTGTGAATATATTCCAATCTGATCTCCTTGTCCTGCACCAATTCTCGGACAAAATGATATTTTATTGCAATGTGCTTGGTTTTGGGATGCATCACTGGATTCTTGGACATGTCAATTGCACTTGTATTATCACAGAACATAACAATTGGTTCTTTGATTTCCATTTTCATGCCTGCCAATAGCTGTTTAAACCAAACAACATTTGAACAATTTACTGCTGCAGCATCATATTCTGCCTCTGCTGTAGATTGGGATATACAGTTTTGCTTTTTGCTTGTCCAGGAAACCAATCTCTTTCCTAGAAAGAATGCTCCTCCGCTTGTACTTTTTCTGTCATCAATGTTTCCTGCCCAATCAGCATCAGTAAATACTTTCAAATCAAAATTTCCTCCAAATTTGTACCATAATCCATACTCTTCAGTTCCTTTCAAATATCTCATTATTCTTTTGATTGCCGTCATGTGACTTTCTCTTGGCTTTGCTGAGAATCTTGCAACAATACCAACTGCAAGAGCAATATCTGGCCTAGTATGAACAACATACTGCAGCTTTCCAATCATAGATCTATATAGTGTTTGATCTACTTCTTGTGATTCATCTTCCTTGGTAAGCTTCAATCCAGTACACATAGGAGTTCCAACTGGTTTACAATCTTCCATACCGAACTTTTTCAGTATCTCTTTGATGTATTTTGATTGTATAATGTAGATACCATTTTTGTTCTGTTGAATTTGAAGACCAACAAAGAATTTGATCTCACCAAACATAGACATTTCAAATTCCTTATTCATTTGTACTGAAAATTCTTTGCAAAGATCATCATTTCCTGTGAAAATAGTATCATCTACAAATATTTCTGCTAAGACAATTTTGTTATCTGATCCTTTCTTGATATACAAGCTACTGTTATCATTAGTTCTTTGAAATCCAATTTGAATAAGATAGTTATGCAATCTTTCATACCATGCTCTAGGGGCTTGTTTCAGACCATACAATGCTTTATGTAATTTGCAGACCATGTCCTTCTTTTGTGGATCAACAAAACCTTCAGGTTGTTCAATATAAACCTCTTCATCCGATATACCATTAAGAAATGCAGATTTAACATCCATCTGATAAACTTTGAATCCTTTGTAGGCGGCATATGCAAGTAAGGTTCTGACTCCTTCCAATCTTGCAACAGGAGCAAAAGTTTCTCCATAGTCTATTCCTTCTTGTTGAGCATATCCTTTGCATACTAGTCTTGCTTTGTTTCTTGAAACTTTGCCATCTTCATTCAGTTTATTTCTGAATACCCACTTAGTTCCAATGACATTTTTATCCTTAGGTCTGGGTACAAGAGTCCATGTCTTGTTTTTCTCTATCTGTTCTATCTCTTCTTTCATAGCCTCTGTCCAACTATCATTTCCCAATGCATCTTTGACATTTCTAGGTTCAAAATCAGCAAGTAAACAAGTACTTTTCAACTTACCTCTTTTCATGGTTCCTTCAGATTTGTCTCCAATGATCTGATCTGCTGAGTGATGTCGTCTGACATACTCGGCTAATACAGGTTTCTTGCCTTTAGAATGAATTTCATCATTGTCCTCTTGTTCTTCAACTGGCTGGTCTGGCTCGGTAAATATTGGCTCGGTTTCTTCAGACTCGGTAGACACTGGTTCTGGTTCATCAGACTCGGTAGATACTGGCTCGGTTTTCTCTTTCTATAAATCAGTTACTGATGACTCAGGAGTAGAAGATTCCTAATTTGCAGATGTATCTGGTATTGTATCAGGTTCAATAGACACAAATCTTCTATAATCTTCTGGTTCTCTTTTGCTTTCTTCTTCAGATCTTTCTGCAAACTCATCAACTTTCACATGTGCACTTTCTATAACTTTATGAGTAGACAAGTTCAAACATCTATATGCTTTACTCTTGCAAGAATATCCGAGGAATATACCTTCATCACCTTTCACATCAAATTTTCCTTTTCTAGATTCTTTCAAAATGTAATATTTACTTCCAAATACTTTTAGGTAACTTACATTAGGTTTGTAGCCATACCATAATTCATAGGGGGTTTTGAATGAGTCCTTCTTCAGCTGTACTCAGTTCAAGGTATAAACAAAAGTGCTGATAGCTTCCTTCCAGTATTTGATAGCAATATTCTTTTCAATCATTAAGGTTCTTGCACAATCCATGATAGATCTGTTCCTTCTTTTAGCTATTCCATTTTGCTCAGGAGTTCTAGGGGCTGATACTTGTCTTTTGATTCCTCTTTCAATGCAAAAGTTATTGAATTCATGAGAGATGAATTCACCACCTCTGTCTGACCTTAGACATTTAAGTCTTTTACCTGTTTCTTTTTCTACTCTAGCCAAATACCATTTGAACTTTTCAAATGCTTCTGATTTGTTCCTTAAATACATGACAATCATCATTCTTGAGTAATCATCAACAAAAAGAATGAAGAACTTTTCTCCAGTATAACTTTCAGTTCCTATGGGTCCACATAAATCAGTATGCACAATTTCTAATATATCTTCAGATTGATAGTTTTTGCTTTTGAAACTAGTCTTTCCCATCTTTCCAATTTGACAATTCTTACATAGACTGACCTCAGGTTTCTTTATATCTGGAATACCTCTTACTTTTCTGAATTTACTTATTTTCACTAGGTTATCAAAATTTACATGACATAACCTTTTGTGCCATAACCAACTTTCTTGAACTTGAGCAATAAAACATGAATTTTCACTTGTTTCAAGTCGGAACAAATTACCTTTTGTTTGAGTGCCTGATCCAATCAGCTTTCCTTGATTATTTAGCAGTTTGGCCTTTCCATGCATGAATTCCACCTTGAGTCCACTATTAAGTAGTTGTGCCACACTCATCAAGTTGTGATTGAGACCTTCAACCCAGTAGGCATCATCAAATACAAGTTCTTTGGTTATAGGGATTCTACCTCTTCCTTTTATGTAGCGAGGTTCATTATTACCAAACCTTACACTACCTCCATCATAGTCTATCAAATGTTCAAACTTGGTTTTATCACCAGTCATATGATGAGAGCAACCACTGTCTATGATCCAAATATCATTTTTGCTTATATGAGAAATAAGTGCCATCTTATCTTCCTCATCATTATCAGAATCATCTCTTACAGCAATATAAACAATTTCATCTTCACTATTATCAAAATCCTTAGCCATAAAGCATGTTTTCTTACCTTTAAATGATTTGTAGTCCTTTTTGCCATTCCATTTGTGATCTTTCTTCTCATCTTTGCTCTGCTTGTTCGGGCATCTAGCAGCAATATGACCGACTTCATCACATGAAAAACAGATTAGAGGAACTTTGCCTCTGTATTTTCCTCTGCCTTTGGAATATTTCTTTGCTAGAAGAGCTTCAATTATTTCAAGATCACTGTCTGAACTTGGTTCTGATTCATCTTCACTTTCTGACCGAGATTCCTTTTTCTTTTTGCCTTTCTCCTTGAGTGAAACCTTAGCTTCAAATGCTGATTCCATGTTTTTGGAAGCTAGAACATAGTTGTCATAGTTGTCTAACTCAAATGTAGTTAATCTTCCAACTATGGCCTCTAAATTTATCTTGTGATTTGCTTCACATCTTCTTTCCTGAATTGCAGAAACTCTGATTGCATAAATGGGTAGTAATGTTCTGAGAACTTTGCTTATGACTGTTTCCTCTAAGATATCACCTCCAGAAGCTTTGATTGCACTGACACTGGCTTTGACTCTTTCAACATATTTTGCAATATTTTCATCCTCACTCATTTTTAATTGATCAAACTGTCCTCTCAAGCTTTCTGCTTTGGCTCTTCTCACATTGTCATCACCACCATAGATATCTTTCAGCTTGTTCCACATTTCAAATGCAGTTTTGCAATCTTTGACATCATCAAACTCTTCATAGCTTAGGGCAGATGCAATGTCTATCATCATGGTGTTATGAGTCTTCTTTGCAGCAATATCAGCAACAGTTAGTGTACCAGTGGGTGTCACATATTCTATGTCAAGATGTGTCAATCCTGTATCTCCAATGGAAGCCAAATGGAGTCTCATGAGACCTTGCCATGCTGAAAAGTTATTTCTGTTTAGCCTTGGAATTTCCCTCTTGTAAGACATCTTGATCTTTAGCTTAGATCCTTGAAATCCTTCCTATAAGCACCGAAAGCTCTGATACCAATTGTTGGAAATATGGATGGAGTAACTGAGAGGGGAGGGGTGAATCAGTTATCACAAAAATAAATCCACAAGTCCCTTAGATGTCTTAAATATAAACTGCTGAAACTCGGTAAATTAACTTATCATTGTTCATTAAACATTAACATGCATAAGACAAATAACATGAACACAAGTAACACCAAATATAATGTGGAAACCCAATTTTGGGAAAACCACCAATGTAAGTAGTTACTGATTTTCACTCTTCTGAAGTGAGCCCTGTTAGGAGCCAACCCTGTTAAAGGTTACAAAACACACTGTTAGGTGTGACCCTGTTAGAGGATTTGATCACCTTGCTAGGAGTGGCCTTGTGAAAGGTCTTAAGAACAATTCAACCGAATTGTCACCTTGTCAGAGGATTTACAAAAATGGTTGTTAGACCAACTCTGTTAAGAGATTTCGGTATCACTGCTACAATGGTTAGAAAGCAACAATGAAGTGATCTGAATTAAATACAACTTATCTTGCTGATACAGATCTCTGTTCTGTGCCAATAGATCCTTACTGATCACATATATCTTTTCTGCACCTCAAGGATATCACTGATCCTTCATCAGAATTCGCACATTTCTGCTCCTTCACATTTCCATACTTTTCATACTTCACCACACTTCGAAATCGCAACTTGATCTCTCATATATACCATTTAGGTTACCAAGTCAGCCTAATTACAAGTTAAAATAAGTATTACATAGGTTGGCTACATATACAAGTTTCAATAAATAAATATTGCTTTGGTCGGCTGCATAAACATTTCACTGATGCTCGGTGAACACTGCTGATTCTTCGGTAACTGACTGAACTCGGTAAGTACTGCGAGCTCGGTAAAGACTGACTTTCCTTCACATATTCTTCGAAGATCGACTGAACTCGGTAAAGACTGCGAACTCGGTAAAGACTGACTTTCCTTCACATATTCTTTGAAGACCGACTGAACTCGGTAAAGACTGTGAACTCGGTAAAGACTGACTTTGCCAAACATTCTGAACTCGGTAGACTGATATGACATTTGTGTAACATCAAAGACAATACACAATTAAACAATTGTATCCAACAGCTTGATCTTGTCATCTTACCCATCTGGCATCGTCGGCACATAGCATTCTTAGGTTTTTCAAGACTCGATAGACCTCTTACTCAGTGCTTCTTGCTTATTTTGATCAAGCTATCAAAATTGACATGACAAAACCTTTTATGCCATAACTAGGTATCATCTATCTTTGCATACAAACACTTGTTATGAGTTGAGTCAAGGTGAAATGTGTTACCTTTTGTTTGTGTCCCGGTAGCAACTAATTTTCCATTCTTGTCATGAACTTTGACAATTCCTTTCTGAAATTCTATTCGGTAACCTGTATTGTTTAGTTGTGCTACACTCAAAAAATTGTATTTCAAACCTTCAACCCAATAAACATCATTGCATCTTGCATTATCAACAAGTTTTATAGATCCTTTCCCTTTTACCGGACATGGTGCATCATTACCAAATCTAACATAGCCTCCATCATAATCTTCTAATATAACAAACTTGTGTTTATCTCCTATCATATGATGTGAGCATCCACTATCTATAATCCAAGAATCATTAGTGTTTATGTGAGATATTAGGGCTTTTTCTTCATACCTTTCTTCATCTGATCCATCTTTGATAGCCACATAAACTACTGCCTCTGTATCGGTCTCATCTGATTTATCATCATTGGATTCCTCATCAGCTATTAAGCATGTCTTTTTATCTCTTCTTCTGAAGTCTCGGTGTCCTCTATAATGATTATCTTTCTATCTATTATCTCAGTAATCTCGCTTTTCAGTAAAATCTTTGTCAGGATTGTTAGAAGCCATATGTCTTATCTTGTCACAATTGAAACATTTCAAAGGTAGTTTTCCTTTATATTTACCGTTGCCTCTAGATAACCTTTTGGCTAGTAGTGCTTCAAACTCTTCTTGCTTTCTGATTTCCTCATATAGTTTGTGTACTTCCTCCATGTTCTTATGAAATCTTTCACTTGCTCCACTATGATCTCCTTCAGAGTACTTATACTTTCTTTCATTGTAATCATTAGATTCATCAAGATGAAAAGAACTAAATGGAGATTCAACTTTATTTACTGAAGATCCACTATTATCAAAATTACTTAACTCAAATGCATGTAGCTTACCAATAGTAGCATCTAAAGAAACTGACATATTAGGTACAAACCTCAATTCATTGATTGTAGAGACTCGGATTGCATAAGTTGGTAGAAGGGTTCTCAACAACTTACTTGTTATATCCTTTTCTTCAATAGTTCCACCTGCTCCTTTGATTTGATTGACAATCTCCTTTAGTCTTGTACTGTACTGAGTTATGTTCTCACCTTCATTCATCCTCATAGTTTCAAGTTGTCCTCTTAGAATATCTAATTTTGCTCTTTGAACATGTTCATCTCCTCCATATACTGATATGAGCTTATCCCACATTGCCTTTGCATCATTGCAGCCTTCTAGGTCATTAAACTCTGAGTTGGTTAATGCAGATATTATTTCAATCATTGCTCGAATATGTTCTTGTTTTTCCTTTATCTCTTCCATAATCAATGGATAGGTGCTCGGTGTAACAAAATCATTCTCCAGATAGTATACAACATATTCTCCAACTCCTGATAGATGTAGCTTCATCCTTTTTTGCCATGTAGAGAAACTTGACTCATTTAGCTTCGGTGCATCCCTCTTATACATCTTTGGATCTTTAACTCAAGTGCCTTTAAACTTTTCCTTCCCGAGTCTAAGGCTCTGATACCAATTGATAGTTTTGATACTTAATATAAGTACAGATCCAATAGCCAACAAGATGAGGGGGGGGGGTGAATCATACAAACTTAATCATCCATAAAAATAGCAGATTCAACCTCGGTAACATATATATCAGTAATATAACCAAAACTATCAAACATGCAAACTCAAAAGCATATAAACATCATAAACCTCATAACACCAGATTTAACTTGGAAACCCAAATAAGGAAAAACCACTGTGGGATTTCAGACCCACTAAGAAATATACTCTTCTAGAGTATGCTCGGTTAAAAGCAAATCCTATTAAAGATTGCAAACACATTGCTAGTTGTGACCCAGTTAAGGGATTTCCCTTAGATCTGTTAGGATCTTCACCTTGTTAGAAGTGACCTTGTTAAAGGATTTCAAAAACTCAATCAAAATGTCACCTTGCTAGAGGGTTTTACAAATAAGACTGTTAAGTCCACTCGGTTAAGAGATTTTCTATCACTTTCACAAAATAATAGTAATAAAACTCTATCTGCAACTTCACATCTAAAATGCTAAAGCAGATTCCTATTTGTTCAATACAATCTAGACATAGAAGTAATCTTGTCTATCTGCTGGGCTTCTATACTTTGTTACTCAAACAGGTCTTCAAGCTTCTGTGCTCGGTAGTCACTATGTAGCATCACTATGCATACACTTGCCCACATATGTTCTTTATCAACAGTTTCCTATTTATAAACAATTAGGTAATCGCTTAATCTCCTTGTTCACATTTCCCATGATCAATCATAGCCATCAGATCTTCAATCTTGTCCAGGTTCAATGCATCTTTTGATCGGAAAACATTTTACCCCACCTTGGAACTTGCATAAATTTCTTGGAACTTGTGCTAGGGTATTGCGGTTCAATATGCACTATAGATCTTCATGTCAACTTTCCATTGCCTTAGATTCATTAACAAAATTCATCCATGACTCACCAATCATTTAATTAGTTTTAGCTCATTAGCTTCCTTTATTAAATAATGCATGCAAACATTTAATGCATTCTATTATAGCTCGGTTACAACTCGGTAGCAACTCAGTTATAACTCGGTGAATACTAAACTTCACTGGGTAGACATTCCACCTTCATTAACCGATAGCGATAACCTTAGGGTTTACCGACTAGGTTCTTTGCTTGGTAACATAGTATAGTATTAACCTTCACAATTTACAACATATGTATGATGTGAAAACAATCTAAACATCATGATCTCATCATTGTCTAACTCGGTAGTAGTTGCCCATTGAATACCTTATTCATCCCCTTATTCATCATATTCTTTCCTGTGTCTTTTACCGACATCTTTATATTCTTTAAATCATACTTCTCAAGATATGGCAACATCATACTGAATTAGAAAATTAATTTCTTGACATCAATGACAAAATAATAATACCAAGACAATAAGCATCTTTAATCAGTTATATCCATAATCATCAACAACCTTCTCAATATCCGTATGAAATGCCAACAATCTTTCATTGTCTGTTATAATTCAATATTGCCAACATATGGTACTCTATGTATTTTTGTATCTTTTGATCTTCTTTTTCATGTTGAATCTGCTACAACTCCAAATGATGTATGGACAAGATTAGAAGGGTTGTTTGGTAAACAAGATGAGTTAAGGGGACACCAATTAGAGAATGAGCTAATAGGGATAAATCCATGTAATTTTGATACAATTCAAAACTTCTTCACAAAACTAAAGGCTTTAAGATTGCAACTAAAGGCATGTAGTATAGATAAGAAAAATTTGAAATTGATTCTAAGCATTATTTCCAAACTTGGTCCAAACTATTCAGTTTTTGTGTCTATTTTCTATGCTACAAAAAGTGCCTTAGCAACTAGCTTTAAAATGCCTTCTTTTGATGATTTTGCAAAAGAAATCACACAAGAAAAAGATAAGCTGATTCAAATGGGCACAATTAAGCCCTCCAAATCTCAAGCCTTGGTTGCCAACCAAGGTACAAAATATCAAAATGGGCTTTCTAAGCAAGAAAAAAAACAAAATAACCAAAAAGAAAAGAAGCAAGAACATAAGCCATTTACTTGAAAAGAAACTAATGATGCATCTTCTTGTAAGGGTGACAAGCCCAAGAAGGAGAAAACTAAGTGTTCCTATGGTAAGAAACCTTTTCATGATGAACATAAAAGTCTAAAGAAGAAAATTGACCATTTGACTCATCTTCTAGAAAAAACCAACATCAAGGTGCTTGATTCTGTCAAACCAAGTTCATCTCAGAAAAGTTCAAAGGACACGAGTAAGGGGAGAGGAAAGGGAAAGGCCCTAGTTGTTGTTGCTTCCTAGCCTAATTCTTGGATTATCGACTCGGGTGCTTCGCACCACATGGCTTCATTAAAGGATAGTTTTTCCTTCTTGGAGTCATGCTCTATGCCATCTATCCTATTGGGTGATGACACTCCTACTGAAATGCATGGGAGAGGGTTTGTTGACATGGGTGAAGGAACATTTGAGGATGTCATTTGTGTTCCATCTTTCTCAGCTAATCTCCTATCTATCTATCAGATCACTGACACTGGCTTTGGCAAGTAGGTTGAGTTCACTCCAAACAAAGTGGTAATTAGTGAGATGCATAATGGGCCTACAATTGCAATAGGAAAGACAAATAATTAGTCTATCTTGTATAAATTTTCTCACTTTGTTCTTGATTATCCTTCACTTGCATTGCTTACTCACTTAGATGAGGTGAGTCATTTGTAGCATCAGCAGTTTGGCCACTTGAACTACCACTACTTGCAGTAGCTCAGTCAGCATGGCTTGGTTATAGGGTTGCCTTCTATTTGATTTCTTGATAGAGTTTGTCAAGGATGCATTCTTGACAAGCACCCTGAAGAAAAAATTGATAAAGGAAAAGAATGGAGAGCCACACAGCTTTTGGAGCTAGTTCATAGCGATTTAGAAGGACCATTTCCAAATCCTTCTTTCAACAAGGCCAAATATGTCTTGACATTCATTGATGATGTTTCTCAATACACCTTTGTATATTTTCTCGAACAAAAGTCTGAGGTCTTTGAGTCTTTTCAGGAATTCAAAGCATTTACAAAGAATCAATCAGGAAAAACAATCAAGGTTTTGTGCACCGATAATGGGGGGAATATGTCAACTAGAGGTTTGAGTAGTTTTGTATCTTAGAAGGCATTGATCTTCAACACATGGTTCCCTACACCCCACAATAAAATGGAGTTAAAGAACGTAAGAATCAACCCTTGAAGGAAATGGCTAATTGTATGATCCACTATAGATCAATGGCACCTTAGTATTGGGTAGAGGCTATCAATTATGCATGTTATATCCAAAATTGAGTTCCTCATTGAGATGTGAAGGGGGTAACTCCTTGTCAAGTTTGGATTGGTCGGAAACACATAGTCAAACACTTTCAAGTGTTTGGGTCTCCTGCATGGGCCCACATTCCAACAGAGAAACTTAAGGCTATGGATGCATAGAGAAAGCCTTGCATATTTGTTGGGTATCCAGATGGTGTTAAAGGCTATAGGATTCTCCATCCTACCACACATGAGCTTTTCATTGAGAGGAGTATTTGTTTTGAGGAGGATACTTCTAGTTCTTCTTCTACTACTTCTCCATCTTTCATTCCTATGGAGACATTGCAACTTAATGATGATAGTTCTTCTAAGGATTTTAATCCTCTTACTCCTTCTAAGGAGTCTTCTTCCTCCACTTCAGATGTCAAAGGTGAGGATTTGTCTTCCTCTTGTCTTAGTCATGCTTCAGAGGGTCATGATTCTCCTCCAGATTCTCCTCCTCTAGCTGTTGGGCCACTTTGGGCTTGTCAAATAGTGGAGTCAACAGGTGATTGGGTTGGTGATCCTTCAGATGAGAAAAGACCAAGGTCACAATTTTATCATGTTCCACATCTCTTCTTAACTAAAGCTTCTGATCCACAGACCTTTCGGGAAGCTTCAAGTGTCCCTGAGTAGGATGCATCTATGCAGTAGGAGTTCAATTCATTGGAGAGGAAACATAATTAGTATTTACTCCCTCTTCATAAGGGAAGGAAACTTGTTTGGTGAAAGTGGATCTACCAAATAAAATTTGTTGCAGATGGGTCAATTGATAAGCATAAGGCTCATCTGGTCGCCAAAGGATTCTCCCAGGCTGGTGGGATTGACTACTTTGAGACTTTTGTGCCAATTTATAAGATGAATTCCATTCGACTTGTCCTTGCTATTAGTCGAGCCCATCGTTGGGAAATTCATAAGATGGATGTGAAGAGTGCTTTTCTTCATGGTGACCTTCAGGAGGAGATATATATGGAGCAGCCATAGGGGTTCATCTAGGATCCTTCACTTGTTTGTCACCTTAGAAAGTCTCTCTATGGCCTTAAATAGGCCCCTCACTCCTGGTATGCCAAGATGGACTCCTTCCTTCTGTCATTTAGGTTCACTCGTTGCCATTTTGATCCAAATATCTACATTTTGTAGTAGGATGATACTCTCACCTTCCTTGTTCTCTATGTTGATGACTTGTTGATCACCCTGAGTCATTCATCCCATATCAAGGCAATCAAAACTGTTCTTCATTATCACTTCTTGATGTATGACTTAGGCCTACTCCACTACTTCTTAGGGATTGAGATCACTCAGTCACCTTCTAGTATCTTCATTGGACAAACTAAGGATGCTCTTGATATGCTCTCAAGATTCTACATGGCTGACTATAAGCCCACACCAACACCATTTCTCTCAGGAGTCAAACTTGAGTCTTCTTGTTCTTCACCCTTGGTGGATACTACCTTGTATCATCAATTAGTTGGAAGCCTCATATATTTGACTCACACGAGGCCTGATATGTCATATGCAATGGGCTTGCTCTGTAGGTTCATGTAGGAGCCACATGAGCTGCATTGGAAAGCATCTAAGAGAATTCTTCACTATGTACAAGGTACTCATAATTATGGGATTCATTATACAATAGGCGTGGATATTGACTTGGTGGGATATACAGATTTAGATTGGCCAGGTGATTCTTAGGATGACAAGTCCACTTCAAGGTATTGCTTGCCTCTTGGTTTTGGTCTAGTTTCTTGGTTGAGCAAGAAACAATCTTCTATTGCTCTTTCATCTACTGAGACTGAGTATCGAGGAGCAGCTAATACTTCTACTAAGGCCATTTGGCTCTAGAACATTCTCACTGATTTTGGCATTTCCTTTCGAAAGCCTACAATCATCTTTTGTGACAACCAGAGTTCTATTCAGATTTCTCGCAATCTAGTCCATCATCAATGGACCAAGCACATTGAGATTCACATGCACTATATTCGAGAGTTGATTCATGAGCAGGTTCTTTATATTCAGTACTATCTAACATCAAATCAAACTGTAGACATCTTCACCAAACCCTTCACTAAAATAAAGTTCATTCATTTGAGATCTTTGCTTAGTGTGCAACAGGTGTTCTCTTTTGTTGGGGGGGATTCTTAGTTCCTTTTTTCTCTCTCTATTATTGGGGGGGGTGTAATCTCCTTTGTTAGGGGGAGCTTCTTATTTGTTGGGGGGAAGGACTATGTACATGGGTACCTCATCAGGATTCATTTGTCGGGACCCATATTTTCACCCACCTAAGTTATGGCTAAGGGGGGTGTTAGTGCAGGTTTTTATTTTTCTAGTTGGGTTTATTATTTTCCCTTTTCCTAGGTTTTTCCTACACTTTAATTAAGCTTACTTAGGTTAATAAAACATGTTTACTTAAGACAAGTGGGTATTGAGATGTCGATATTCTATGAGGAGGTGCATTTACTATGTTTAGACCATCATGGTGGTCTCTCCTCATTGGTCAGTTTTGCCACCTCCACCCCTCTCTTGAGTCTATATAAACATGCTACCTTTCATGTATTTTGATAGAGTTGGAGATAGTAATTTGATGCTATTTTTCCTTGGAGCACTTCACATTAGTTTTCTCTCGGTATCACGATTATGCTATTTATTTCATTTTCATTTACAATTTATCTAATCTATCTCTTTCAATTGAATTCTGGGTTGTAATATTTTTCTCACATTTTAACAGGCCACCTTCACGAAGTTCTCCAACACTGGGGCAATACCCCTTGTGTAGTTGCCAGAGTACCGCTAGATTCTCTCTCTATCAACTATACTCCACCATGTGGCTGCCATCACGTTCGTAGCTCCTCTACTCGCCCCTCTCAGACCTCATGATCCTAGCCTCCCCATCACTCCTCGGGTGGGAGAGATGATGCTCGGTGACACCACTCGACTTCTTTGTCATGTTGTGGCTTTTGCCTCAACATGGTCCTCTGCTACTCCTATGAATTTTTCTCCTCTAGCTGGTGAAGACTCTTTGTGGCCCTCTACCACCACTTCTAAATTTCCTGACCTGGCCCTAGTCATCTTGCCTCCCAGCTAGGAGGAAGGAGAAATTGACAAAGATCCTAAAGATGGGTGGTTCGTGCCAGACCTGACTCCTGGCCCTGCTGATGTATGGGGCAAGAAAGATGATCCTAATCCTCCTCCCTCAGCTACCACTACTTTGGCTACCTGAGGAAGTTATTTGATAAATAGCTTGTTTTTTTGGTTTTCGACCACTCGCCATGTGACTCTCACGGGGTGATCTTATATCCCTCAGCCTTTTTTTGTGAATATGTACTTTAATATTTTTATTAAATAGAGAAGGCCTATTCATCAAAAAAAAAAATTGTCTATCTTTTGTAATTAGATTTCTTACTCATTATCATTTTAATTTTGTAGTAGGCCTTTCAATGTATTCAACTCCTCTTGTAAAGTATTCATATCTTGACATGTGCTAGAAGGAAACTAGAGTACCTAGGGGCTCAACTAGTTGAGATAATTCATAAATATTTAGTATTTTACTTTCATCACCCCACTCTTTATTTAATCAAATATTTTATTTAAGAAACTTAACATAGTCACCCTACTATGATGCTACTTCACTAAAATTGAAAATATGAATTCTTAAGGAGGCTACTTTTAGGCTAACACATTTCTCATGTCTTTAATAATCTCCTCCCATCCACCCCGAGTGGGTGGGGGATAGTCCCTGAGATGAGAACAACAACATAAAGTAACTTCTTCATCAAACTTTATGTATCTTTACATATTTTACTTTTACTATGTTCAAGGGAAATAGCCCACATGGGTTAGGTTTCAAAATCTTGGTTGAATTGAAATCTTAAATAGAACATATCTACTTTCTTTGCATTTTTTAACAAATCACCTTCAGATTTTCCTCCTATGATGGTGTTCAAAGAAATGGTGGAGGATATATCACATTCTAGTAGTCAAAATAATCCATAATTTTGATGAATTTTCTTCCCTCATTTGTTATTTTATGTTTTATATTTATTTTAGATATTTTAAAGATTCCTTAATTTGTATCTAATTATTGACCTATTATATTTGTATATCCTATTATGTTTCCATATGATCTTTGGATTGAGATTTTAATTTGAATATAAATATTTTGATTATTTTATATTAATCAAATCGTAATCAATAAATAATCACATAATATTATTCATGCATTAATAATTTATTGATTTCTCCTTGTAGGAGAGTCAACATTATTGGATTATTGATATCAAAACCCTATATGTCATTCTTGCTAACTAATATGTTTGATAGGGTGTATATTAAATATAAACCTTGTCCAATATAATCTGATTAAGGATTGTAAATTATTTAAATATTAGTGTGTTTCTTGATGGTAGGTAAAGGAATAGTATTAGATACATATGTGTTTTAATTAATAGCCATATAATTTAAAATTAAATAGAGAAGAATTAAGAAAGATATACTCCAAATTGTAAAGTAGAGACTGAGACTTGTATTTTGCATTGAAGATTGAAGATATTGTAACATCCTAAATTGTCCTCACTTATAATTTTGTCCTCATTTGAGCCCTTACCTTGGTGTTCTTGTCTCGAGGCTTCATCAGAGCTCTGATTTTGATCAGACTATGCAAACTTGTAATTTTTTTCATCTTATATTTCTTTTCCCCTCATTTTATGGTGCCTAATTGGTCAAGACCAGAGTGCCCAATGCCTCGATCCTCCCAATTCAAATCTATTCTGAGGCCCCTTAATGGACATAGCCTTTTGGTGGGGACCTAGATCCCATATTTTTTATTATGAGAAAATTAGGTTTTGACAGGATGCCGAAACCCTTTACAAAGGAACCATAAAAGATAAAATCATTAAGAAACTAAATGGGAATGATAGCAAAAAAACTAGGAAAGTGTTAGGCAAATGCCAACACAAAAGTCCAACACTACCAGCAACAACCAGCAAAAATAGAATAAAGAAAAATTACATTATGTTTTTTAGGGCACTAGCCAATTGATTGCTAATCCCTTGAATTTCTTTGATATTCTCCTTGAGAATTGGGATTTCCTTTGAAGAAGCCAAGGCAGCCTTTTTCAAGCTCACCCTGGTCCTTTTAGCTGTACCTCCAGGAGCACCATTCATATTCCCAGCCTTGGTATAAGCCTCTTCAGCATCAAGGTCCACAATAGACTTGGTAGGGCTGGGACCATCAAGGTATTTGGCTATTTCCTCCATGTTCCCAGTCGCAGAGTTGAGGATCTCTAGAATCAAAATTAGGAAGTTCTTCATGGCAGCCTTCCCTTCCTCTAGCTTGCTGATCTGAACTTCCAGCTCCCCACATTTTCGTCTGTTTCCTTTTTGCATTGCTTCAGGTTGCTTTCACATTTTTGTCCCTGCTCTTCCTGATGTTTACCCTTTTTTCCATTTTATTAATTCTTTCATAAACCCATCTATTGAAACCTTGACGAGCATCAAACTAGTTCTTAAGCTTATCCAGGATAAGAATACTAGTATTCATCTCATCACCAGCTCTATCCTTTTCCATGCTTGCATCCTACTTATCCTTGTTCAACTCTGTTTCGATTTCCCTATCCTCCTATTTTTTCTGGTTATCCAGCTCCTCCATGGGCTTGTTGTTGAGATCACCAGGGCTCACACTGTAGGTAGGTTCCTCCGTATTACCCTCATCCTCTTCCTATTTTTCCTTCTCATTACCACTGTCCATTCTAGATGTTTCGTTGACTGATATGTTATGATCAGAATCTTCCTCTTCTCCTCCTTCCTCTTCCCCATCTTTGTCATCTTTCCAACTCTCGTCCTTGTCAATATCATGATTCTCCATATCACTACCTTCTCTTCCCATATACTTAGGATGAACCTTTACATCCTATGTTTATGGCTCCAATTCATGTCCTCCACATTTTTCTCCGCAGAGCCTTTTTTATCCTTTTTACTCTATTTCTTCTCATCCTTGTTGGGCCCAGAATCCTCACTTTTTCTATTGCCTTTTCTTGGGGACACTAACAACCTTTTGTTTTCCTGAATTGCCAACATGTTACAATGCTCATAAATGAGAAAAATAAGACCATAATGTAGCACAGGAGAAGAGGGGTTCTTATTGTGCTTGTTCAACAAGCGCAATAGGGACCTAAAAAGGTAATAAGGAAGAGACACCCTTTTCTCATGCCTAAAGTGGTTCAGAAGCACAAAGTGATAGGTATGGACTCTAGTGAAGCGACCCTCCATAGTGATATACTCCATAATGGAATTAAACACAAAACCACAAATTTTTTAAATGTTAGACGCTTCATAATACCCCCCAGATGCTTTGACTAATTTAGCTCTCTCCTTATATTTGTGCAGAAAGAGCTTCGCAACATTATTGGAGACTTTCAGGTCTCTAAAGAAATTGAGACTAGTATGGGGCATACTTGTGACCGTAGAGACGGGGTTCGCGTCCAGCTTGAATTTGACACCATGGATTTTGAAAGTGCCATTTTTCGACCTAGATCCCATGTTGGCTTATGTTGGAAAATTATGTTTTTTCATGATGGGCGGGTATAAGAGGAGGTCTACCCCTCTCATTTTGATGGAAACACAAACATCAATTCAATTTGACAACAAGAAATAAATTTGCGAGTGATTTATTCTTTCCGATTAAATGGAGAAGAGGACCTTTTTGGAAAAGGGATTAAACAATTGTTAGGGTTTAGAGTAGGTAAATCTAAGAAAATGCTTGCACAAAAATATAAATTAACCTAGACTAGATATTTATTCAATAGATTATATATATAAAATCATAATATATAGAGAAAATAAGTATGATTTTTTAGCAAAAGAAAAAAATGTTAAAAACTTAAAAATTAAAAATTTAAATGTTTCAATATTTTAAATTGTTTATTAGATTGTATATATCTAAATAAAAAATATGAATACTTCATAAAATCATTTATTTATTTTGTGTAGCTATAATTTTACTTGAGCTATATAGTACACATATTAATCATTCAAGTGAATTGTTCTCATGATTAGCATTGTTGAAAGCCACTTTAGATTCTTGCTATTGAATTATAGATAAAAAGTATACTTTGCTTACTGATATTTTTTTATTTTAATTGCACTTTCACTTATTTGTCATTTTGATTAGATTTTGTGTGTTAGCCTTGAAAAATCCTTTAATAGGATCTTGAATATTTTATCTATCATTCGCAATTATTTCTTACTCTTTATCATTTTAATTTTGTAGTAGGCCTATCAATCTATTCAACTCCTCTTGTAAAGTATTCATATCTTGACATGTGCTAGAAGGAGACAAGAGTACCTAGGTGCTGACCTAGTTGAGATAATTCATCAATATTTGGTATTTTGGTTTCATTACCTCACTCTTTATTTTATCAAATGTTTTATTTGAGAAACTTACTATAGTCACCCTAGTATGTTTGAGATGCTACTTCACTAGATTTAAAAATATTAAATATTAAGGAGGCTACCTTTTAGGCTAACACATTTCTTCTTTCTTTTATAATCTCCTCCCACCCACCTTTAGTGGGTGATGGATAGTGTCCTAGATGAGAAAAACAACATAAAGTAACTTATTCATCAAACTTTATGCATCTTTACATATTTTACTTTTACTATGTTAAAGAGAAATAGTCCATATGGGTTAGGTTTCAAAATCTTTGTTGAACTGAAATCTTAAATATAACCTATCTACTTTCTTTGTATTTTTTAATAAATCACCTTTTGATTTTCCTCTTATGATGGTGTTCAAGGAAATAGTGGATGATATATCCCATTTTAGTAGTCAAAATAATCCATAATCCTCATGAATTTTCTTCCCCCATTTGTTGTTTTACGCTCTATGTTTGTTTCAAATATTTTAAAGATTGTTTGATTTGTATCGAATTATTGACCTATTATTTTTGTATATCCTATTATGTTTCCACATAACCTTTGGATCCAAATTTTAATTTGAATGTGAATGTTTTCATTATTTTATATTAATCAAATTTTAATAAATAAATATTCACAAAATATTATTTATACATTTAAAATTTATTTATTTCTTCTTGTAGGAGATTCAACATTATTGGATTATTGATATTTATAGATATGATCCTTGAAGGATGTACTAATGGTGAAATAATTTTGGTTTAGATTATTTTTGGAAGGAATAGATATCAAAACCTTTGTCACCCTTGCTAATTAATGACTGTGATAGGGTGTGTATTAAATATAACCCTTGACCCTAATAATTTGATTAAGGATTGGAAGTTATTAAAATATCAGTGTGTTTCTTGTTGGCAGGTAAAGGACTAGTAATAGAGCCATTTTAGGCTACCACATATGACATTTGGTAAAGAAATAAATTGCTAGCTAACAATAGGAGATGAATCTGTTCTTGGGGATTGTATACATATATATTCTAATTGATAGCCATATAATTTAAAATTGAATAGGAAAGAATTAAGAAAGGTATAGTCCAAATTGTAAAGTAGAGACTAAGACTTTCACTTTGCATCAAGAAGATATTGTAGCATCCTAAATTATAGTCCCTTACCATTTTGTCCTCATTTGGGCCCTCACCTGGGCATTATTGTCCTGAGGCATGAGCAGAGCTTTGATTCTTCTCACACTATGCAAACTTGTCATGAATTTTATCCTATACTTTATTTCCCTTCATTTTCTAGTGCCAAATTAGTATGACCTAAAGTGCCCAATGTTTTGGTCCTCCTAATTAGAACCTGTTTTGAGCCCCTTATAGGACATAATATTTCTTGTGGGGACCTAGATCCCATATCGACTCATGTTGGAAGATTAAGTTATTTTTCGATGGGCAGGAATAAAAGTAGGTCTACCTCTATCATTTTGATACAAACACACACATCAATTCAATTTGACATCAAGAAATAAAGCATTGAAATTCAAGCGAGCAAGCAATTAGTCTTATTTCAAGCATTGGAGTTGATATCCACGTTATATGTTGATAACAAATTCAAGAAACTATAATTCCTTGTGGAGACAAACAAAACATGATACCAAGTGTGCAGAAGAACATTTACAAAGCTATGATCTTCAGAATTCGATTTATTTATAGCGATGAAACAATCCCCCATTGGAGTGTGAAAAGTGCAAAGGACCAAAGTTACCACCATATTTGTTTGGAAAAATAAAGAGATCCCTCTAGGAATAGATCCAAATATATTTACATTCCTCAGACCCATGTTTGTGGCTCAATCTGACAATTGTAGCTTGTTGTTCATGCATTTTTATGTCAATTCCAACATATTTACCATAATTTAACAATTTTCACAATTCAATTTAAAAGAGGGAAATAAAATCAAATATAATAAATACAATAGAATTATTAGCCCTTATCCTTCTTGGATTATGGCTAGATCCATTGAGTTTACCCCTCTTCAATGTAGTTGGTCCCTAAGTAAAAATTTGTGGCTTGTTCCTTCTATTGTGGAAACTCTAAATTTCTCACTAATACATTTTGGTGAACTCGATGTATTACACGTTAATTTTTTATTTACATTTTGAAATTTGAGTATTTATGTATTTCAAAATCAAATTTATATTTACAAGTTTAGTTTTTCATTGATTTTAAAAAATTTAGAGTTTAATCTCACAAAAACCCTAATTTCCAATTCTAATATTGAGCATGTGGGTTGTCTAATTTGAATTTACTATTTCATATCCGATTATTCATTTAATTTTAATTTCAAAATTTCTCCCCTATATTTCATTTTAAAAATTAAATTACAAAAATTTATTGGTTGACTTTACAAAAACCCTGATTTATAGTTCTAAAATTTATCATGTCAATTACATAATTTTTCAAATCCGATCTTTATGAATACTATGGAATGATCTAGATGCATTTTTTTTTCAAATTCAGTAATTAAATTACCTATTTAATTGGTAAATCAATCATTTTCACAAAATTTTCTATTTCTTAATCACAATTATCAAATTCAAATTCATATTTCCCTCCTTTGTGCATGAGTTTTACTACTATTAGTCTTGATGCTCTACAAAAAGGATTAGAATAATAATGCCAACACAAAAACACAAGAAACAAGTTTAAACATTAGTGTTAGCAACAAAAGATTATCCTAAGCAAGCATATCAATAGAGATATTAAATATGAAATGGAAAGCATGCACATATGAAAGAGATAAACTACACTCCTCCAAATGCTAACCAAGATGTTCATAGTTGCTCCTCCCTTTTTCCTCTCCTCTCGAAGTTCCACATGAGTGTAGCTCTCAACTTTGTACTACTATGGAAGTCTTATGGAGATTCACTTGATTGAAGATGATTATGAAAATATACAAATGCAAACTAGCTATCAATGAGAGAAAATGAGTTAATTAACTATTATCAATTTTAACAAAAAGACAATGTGGATTATGATTTTACTCTAAAATGCTCTCTAAAATTCACTATAACTTAGATGCATACAAAATTTTAGGATTTGGATTATGAAGGAATGGGCTCTATTTATAGAAAAAATAGAGAAATGGATGGTTGAGATTGAGTAATCTCAACAAGGGTCAGGATTGATGGGTTTATGATCCATGTGAGGACTTTCAACCCAATCCCAGGATGACAAATGTCATCATGAGATGGGTTGAGAGGAGAGGGAAGTAGCATTAAATGCTTGACATGACTTGAAGGTTAAATTGGGAGGTAAGGTTAATGTTGAGCTGAATGAATAAAGCCATTATCCAATTAATAATGCCTTTATCCAATGGATAAACTCTAGTGCAAGAGATAGTGAGGATAACCATGGTCAAAGCAATAAATACTTGAAGAGACCCATGAGTCAAATGGAGTTTGAGTTAGAGGGAAACTCTCTAACCATGTCGGTGAGTTGAGTTAACCATAAATGGTTATGTAAGAGCTATAGATTGTCATGTAAGCACCATTAGTGGTTTGGAGGACTTTAGGGATTAGCTTGTTGAACACATAAAGCATTAAATTCTTTTCAAATAATTTGAGGCTTTGAGAAGTGACTTCAAGTTGCTTAGGAATGTGACAATATTTGGGAAATGGGATTAGGCTAATTAGGAAAGATTAGAAGAACTTAGAAAGTGATTAGAAGAGTCTAGAAGGGGATTTAGGAGTGCAAGTGGGTTTGGTGGGTGAGGGAAAATAGGATTTTAATTAAAATAAAATTAATTTATTTCAATTGTGGTTGCAACTTGCATTTGTAGGAGAATGCAAGTGGCAGGGGTAGTTTAGTGATTTAAATAAATGTTTTAATTATTTATTTAAAAGAGCAAAGGAGGTTAAATTAAATAAATATGTTTTATTTGTTTAATTGATTTTAAGTGTGGCTTAATGAATTAATTTAAATAATTTGGATAATTTATTTAATTAACAAGAGTAGAGTTTGAGGATGAATTAATTAAATATTAATTTAATCCAGTGGAAAAATTTATGTGACTACAAGTCCTACCTATAATATTCCCATGAGAAGAAGTTGTATAATTAAGCCTTCCTAAGGTGCATTTACTAAGGATATGGAGCCTAATTTGGATAACTTTATTTAATGAGAATGTGGGTGGTTCTTCTATTCTAACTGTTGTTGTTATTTATCCCCAATATTTACATTATTTTCATGATGAGGGTTTTTATTGACCAATTAGAGAAGATTGACAATAAATTTTAAAATCTTCAACAATGGATGACTCAAAAATATTGAGAAAGTGAGGCTATCCCATTGATTGCAGGATTAGAAAGAATGGTTCAAAGTGATAAAGTTGGCATTGATTTTTTCCATGGTATTTCTTATATTGTTCACATTAATATCATGCATTTGAAAAGTTGTTTTGAATTCCTTGGTTATACTCAAGCACCTAGTCAAACTAATAATTCTATTCCTATGAGTACATCTATGCCTAGTGTGCCTACTTTAAAATCTAACATCATGCCTACTTCCACACAAAATGTTATTCCACATGTTATTCAATTGGTCAACATTAATAATCAAAACTCTTTCATACCTCCTTTCATGAGTCTTTCGTTTGTGATTCAATCATCTCCCATACCTACCTATGATTGTGTTCCACCTCCTTACTCTAAACCTCTTCCTTCATTTAAAAATGTTACTCCTCCATCCCAATCTAACACTTCTAATTTCAATCGATCCACCAAAGCAACCATTAATAGCATAGCACAAATGATGTCATCCTTACAACAACAAATAGCATCTGGTAACCAATTAAAGTTTAAGGTGCCCATATTTGATGTACATCGATCCCATTATCTAGTGACATTGTTTGTACTCTCCCTCCTAAGTATGTAGAAGTCCTCTTTGATTGGAGATTTACAATGGAAAAGATAATCCCTTGAATCATGTGAAAACATTTTAAACTTTTTATAGTGATTTTTCTCATGATCATAGGCTTTTGGCTAACTTGTTTACTAGAACATTTAGGGATAGAATTTTAGAATGATATTTTAATTTGCCTCCTTATTCTATTACATGATTTAAATAGTTTGCTAATTATTTCATTCAAAAATTTCACAATAACATTGCTCCTAGGATAACTTTGTCTAATTTAATTCATTGTAAAGAAGGTGTTCAAGAAAAAGTGACTAATTTTATTGGTAGATATAAGCATTTATATTCTTAAATTTATTATCCTATGCCTAATCATGGTTTTAAAAGAATGTTTATTTCTAATTTTTCAAAAGACATTAGGGATAAGCTTCTCTTTAATAATTTTACTTCCTTTATGCAGTTGTGCATAGTACTTCCTAACCTTCAGCTTCAAGTGAGTCAATTTGATGCCTCATTTATCCAAGTATTTTAGAAATAAATTAATCCTCTTTCTAAATAATTGCATAGAATTATGACCTAATTATTGAATAAAAATGTGTTGAAACTTCCTCCTATTAAATCAATTGATACATCCAAAGATTTTTTGCCAATATCATTGTCAACCCAATTATGACAATAAAAAGTGTTATTGCCTAAGGTGTAGGATTCATACCTTATTGATAACAATACCATATATGTAGTTGGTGTGAATCACAAAGGAAACAAATCCATATCTCCTCCAAATGAAAACCTCAAATATTTACTAATTCTTTGCCTTCTCATTCTATGGATGTGATTGAGTCTGAGCATCTTGCATTTTCTCCTAATGATCTTGACCTTGAGTCTAATAATATGGTGAATCTTATTGGTAAACCTACACCTCCTAAGGACCTATGTATTACTTTTTATCCTAGTAAGATTATTGAATCGCTTGATGGCCCACTATATGTCATTGTGAGAATCAAAGGCATACTCTCATGAGGCATTCTCATTGACCCCGTGTGTATGTTGAATGTGGTAATTGAAGAATATCTTTATACCTTACAATTGAATCAAATAATATATGATAAAATCCAATATGGAAATTAAAATATTTGATGTCTTATTTTATTCTGCAATTTGTTCTATTACTCTTCCCATTGAGGTTGGTACTAATTGCTTCGATGTCATTTTTTCTATCAATCCATGAATGTAATCCCTTCTAGTATGCATAAGTTCTTAAAACTCCCTCTTAATGAGAAAATCATAAAAATTAATTAGAGCATGTACCAACCCATGGTGATACATGAAGATATTAATCTTTGTTACTTTTAGTCTATATAATTTGAACCTCTTAAACCTAGAAGTGAGGCTATTTTTCAATCCTATCAAAAGTCGATGAATGAGATGATCTTATCTTCAAGTAAACCTAGAGATCCTAAACCTATTCCTCTGTATCATGATAGATCTATAACTCCTCCTCATGTTAGAAGTGGTCTTCTTCCTACACCATCTATTCCTCCTTATGTGTTAAAGTTCTACCTCCTACATCTTCCAAAGGGAAGTGTCTGTAATGCCCATACCCTAGTTAGACTTGTAAAACCCGTTTGACCATGATTGACTTCCTATGTGGCATTCTTGAATGGTAGGTTAACCATGGTGAAATGTGTAGTTTAGATAATATAAATAAATTGTGCATACTTATTATTGTTCTTTTGCATCGATTCTCGTGTAAATGTAATTGTTTCCTAACCCTTGAGATAAATCTTCAGCTAACGCCTTCATTGAATATGTATATGTATATGCATGCTTGTATGAATTCATGGGTGCAGGAGATTGCAGGTACAACACCGCTTAGGGCAAGGTTCATCTCCTTTGAAATTTGCAAGGTTGAGTATGCTCCTTCATCTTTTGAATTCGGATTTAGTGGTCATATAACTCTCGTCTTGCCTTAGCCATGGTTAGGTGAGCATCGTGTGTGGATTCGTGGGGCTTGCTTTTCATTGGGATGCGTGTTGAGAGATTTGGAAGACTTCCTCGATTTGCGTGCCTTGCGCGAGGTAAGTGAGGTTTGTTATCCTAAGTATTAAATTCAAGATTAATGAGTAGGCGTACACAATAGTGATATAGGAATTTAAATAGGTAGCTTCTTTCATATGATTAATCATTAATTTAAGAGATTGCTTTAAATTGTTATTGTAGCAAGCTTAAGGTATTTAACTTGGGTTAGCGTGCTCATTTACGCATTTGTAATGTTTACGCATTTGTAGTTGAGAAATTAGAATAAATAAAACTCTTGCATTAGATTAGTCATTTATTTAAAAAAATGTCACTTTATTATGTTATAGCGAGTTAATCTAATAGCTAATTTTAAAATAATGAATTTAATGAGTTATGCATGCTCATTTTTGCATTTTGGAAGAAAAAGGGTAAATTATTATTATTTAAAAGAAATTATTTCCTTGTTACTCGTATAGTTGATATAGTATAAAAGGATTGATTTTTAGAAAATTAAATTAACCAAAACGCCTTACCCGGTCAATAGCTCGAAATAAGAAGTAGGCCTAAAATTTATATTGAGAAATTAAAATTTAAAAACGCAATAAGAAATAGAAGCATTTTAATTTTGATAAGGAAAGCGAATAAGATGTATTAAATAATGTAAATGAATGACTTCCATTTTCATTTTCATTCATTTTATTTTAAAAATAAATGCCTAATTTTGAAATTGAAAATTAGGGCAAAATTAGGGTTTCTCTTTTTAACCTAGTTTTGTAAGCATTTTGGGGGTTCTTTTGCTTGGGAGTTTTTTGGAAAAAAAATGGGGGATTTGCATTGGAGCAACAGATTGGGGAAGCTCTTCATCAAGATTCATGCCCGGAATTGCATTATGAGGCAGGATTCGAATCTACTCCTTTATTTGTTTGTTGAATACAAAAAAAAATATAGTATCTCCCATGAATGTTTTGAGGCTTAGTTTCAGTTTTCTCCCAATCTTGGTTGTTCTTGAATCAAACCCTCGTTCTTGATGGATTTTGTGATTTTTAAACTTGTTAGGAAAACTTTCTCCCATAATGGAGATTTTGCTATAAATCTGGAAATGTTTTTGAGGCGTTGTAATTCCTCATATCTTTTGTGTGTTAAAACCTATTTGTGTTTGAAAAAAAAAAATGTTTATCATCAAATATCATGATACCCAAAACACAGTTCGTTTAAAATGAACTTATTATTTTGAGCCTGTGCGTTTTTAATCTTTTATTATCATATTGTGGTGGGCATTTTGGTTTTCATTGTTTCGAACCTGTATGTTTTAAAAAAAAAAAGGATAAATGTTATCGAACTGGACGGAGGTTTTATGTAAGAAGAAGCCTTTGTTTGGGGTTGGAGGGTGGGGAGCGGAGCTCCACCCGCTCCTCCTCCCCTCCCCCACTTGCTCCCCTCTCCCCCGCTCGCTTCCCCATCGTTCTCCCCCGCTCGCTTGTGTAGATAGCGGTGGCGGCGGCATTGCGGTGGCCGCAGGGCGCCGCGGACCTGCGGGCACCGCAGTGGCATCGCTGCAGGGGAAACTCCCTTGGCTAGGGTTAGCGCACGGCCCGCCCTCGCCCCTTTTTTAAAAAAAGTTTTTTTTTAATTAAAAGTTAGTTTTTAAGATGTGTTTTTTGTTATGTATTTCTTTTAGTATCAAAAAAAAAAAGAAGCATATAATATTTAATATTATTTTTAATGTAAGTTATTTTAATGTTAAGCAATATTGTATTTTAAAAAAAAAAAGAGTTGAGATTTTATTTTAGTGAATAATGTCTAAAAAAAAAAAAGAAGGATATAGGCGTGTAATATATAAAAAATAAAATAAAATAAAATAAGGAAGAATTCAGATTAATAAATGAATTTAAAGTTTGTATAAGGGATTTTAAAATCCAGTCTCCTTGATATTATCTAATTTTAAATTCAGATCTTATCCTATTTAATTTCAAATTAGTAAATAACATATTTGGATTTTTAGAGAATCAACATATAGAAAATCCATACTCCAATACAAGTTTTTAATTTCATAATGATTACATCATATTCGAGTTAATACTTATTATTAACATGCACGAAATAGTTATGGTGGACCAATACGAAATTTTAAATAAAAGTCAAATTATCAAATCCGTAAACTTGATCGACATTAATGGTTAGACAGATATGGTAAAAGAACATCTCTACCGGATAATTGCCTATGTAGGTTTAAATTTCTATAATAGAATTTGGTTATGAAATGGCAAGACTTGTTGTGATAGTGGTTGGTTATAAGTCGGTCAAGCCTCTAGTTAGGCTACCGTCAAACAAGAGAATCTAGGTTTGTTTGTTTTCTTTTGTTATGATTCAATTTGACCCGCTTTTAAAAGGGATCACTATGTAATAATCTAACGAGGTAGATGTTGAATAGTGTATGTGTTCGCCTAAAAGGCAAGATTGTAAAGACATGTAAATATGTAACCTTAACTATATTTAATGCCAGAGGGGTCTTGCAGTTGAGCAGACCCGGAGATGTAGCCCTTTAGGGGTGAACTCCGAGATCATATCTGTGTTATGTGATGTTTTTAGCGTACTTTGTTTTATGTTTTAAATTATCATGAATGGTTGTATTCTTGCATAAGTGTATGGTGGAAATTTAATGGATTCAATTTTAAGCACATAACATTATTCATCTGGATAGACGTAGTTATTTAAGTTCATAAAACATTGTGAATTTTGATTATGGCAAAGTATTTAAAATATTGTAATTAAAGTTGTGGAAAAAGTAATTTGATAATGTTAATTTAAATTGTAATAGTGGAAGAAATCTTGCTAGAATTACTTCATTGGATTAATTTGTTAATAAGCATGTCAATGGAATGAATGTAAAAGGGAAACCAAGTTAAAATTTATGTCACAATTTCTAGATTGAATTCTAAAGGATGCACATCATATAAATATCTACCTTATTTACCTTAGTAAACAAATCACGCCATGTCAATTATGTTTCATTACATTGAACAAATTTGTTAAGTTATTTCATGCTTTAATCATAACCAATAACCCTCACCAGATTAATTTGATAATCGTGTGGACTCAACTAGGCATCCATGTTGTATATTGGATGGATATACTTAATAATTCATGTTGTAATTATAATCAATAATCCTCACCAAATTAATTTTATAATTGGGTGAACTCAATTAGATATCCCTATTTTAATCCTTATAAAAGGAATCCCTCATGATTGCTAAAATTGATCTTAAATGGGAAAGTGATTGATTTGTTGCTAATACATTAAATCTTAGTAAAAGTATCTCTCGTATATTAATTCATTTAACAAAAAGAAAAAAAAAAAGAGTGATGTGCAATAAGATAATTGTATTTCAATCCTAATGGAAGAACATCTCTATGGTCTTATTATTCAAATCTTGAAATGATGAATATCATCTTGCTAACTATATCTTAAAGTTAAAGGACGAACTCATGTGGCTCTAATACATTTTCAACGTAATGATTTTAGCCATCTAGTAGTATTATTAAAACTTCAAAGAATTCAATGGCTTCTCACATTTTATCCTCCATAAAGCAACTGTAAACCTTTAGCCTGGTTATGCTCAAACCTCAATGAGGGAACCACACTCTACTAATGGAAGTTTAATTCTTAAGGAACGAATTTTTCTTATTAACCATACCTTTTAATATTTAAAAAGAGATATCAAATGTGAGTGTATATTTTAAAATCAAATGAAGGAATCCTTGTTTTATTAATCATAGTTTAACCCTAAACGAATGAATCTCGTTAAGCATATTTATAGCATTAAAGGATGATGTCAAGTGTGGATGGTTATCTTAAAACCCTAATGAATGAACTTTGTTATATTTAAAACGTTTGAACCTATTGGAGGCCTCTAAATGAAATGATGAATTTAAGTGCATGGAATAAATAACCCCTCAATGGCCTCCTAACCACCCAAAGTAATTGAACGCTTCCTAAAGTTATAAGATGTCAAACCATTGAACACATATATAAACAAGATCTATGCATTATCTCGTAATTTAAATATCCAGTTTAATGGATCTAATGACGCAAGTTGAGTTAGGTGTAAGGTTATGTAATCGCGTTGGGAAACTCCTTAGGATCGTTTTAGCCTTCCGCTGTGATATCTAAGTTGTCAGATAACTCCAATGTATCTTAATGTTGTAATTTTTCATTAAACGCTCTAAATTATTTTCAAAAAAAAAATATTTACACTCTAATTGAGTGTTTTTAACTTAAACCCTTAGGGGTTTCCTGGCGGGGCATTACAGTGTCTGTCATCTCTTATCTTTTAGCCTAAAAAACCTTCTCTTGTGCATCCTTCTATGAAGGAAGATAAGAATCCTATGCCTATTTCGTTGAACACATAGTACCACTAAGAGAGGGTGAATCAGTGGTTCTTAAACCTTATTGATTTTTAAAGAAACTTCAGAATGCTAGTTATTTTCTCAAGCACTAAACAATCAAATTGGTAAACCAAAAAGGTAAACCAAGAAAATCAATCACACAAATGCAACCCACCACACTAGATATATGAGGAAAACCCAATATAGGAAAAACCTCACTTAGAAATGCTACTAGAGACTACTACTCCAATCCAGCCTCATAAGTAACACAGTGACTTATAAATATTTAGGGCACCAACCCAAGCAGCACCAACCCCTATTGATTTAGTGATGGGGAGGTATACTCAAAGAGAGTCAATCCTTTGTAAAATGAAGTCAAGTCTTGTCCTATTGGGCTCCCTTCACTGTTCATCTAGTCTACTAATCAATTCAGACATCTCAACTCTCTAGGAGTGCTCCAAATCAAGATGTGCTCACTGGTTGCTCAGACATGGTTGGGATTCATAAGGGTAAATCCAAACTCACACTCTCAAACTCCTAAAAAATTCTTGCAGAGGCTGTAGTAGGTGTTTATGATGTTTTCCAAGGGTAATCAAATGGTTTTGAGTATTGGTTTGATTTATTTCCCCGTCACTCCTTCCTTTCCCTATTTTATAGTCCTAGTAGCCCTAGAGCCCTAATTAGCCCTACCTAACCAATTTTTGTGGATTTTCTCACAATTTACCCAAAGAACCACACAAAATCTTTCATGATCAGGATACCCTTTTTCGAGTAGTATCCAATTTATGACATTAGAAATATCAATATGACCGTACATGTATGGAACCCAAGAAATGCTTGTTTTAGGTGGTTTTAGGCTTGTTTTGGTCTTTTTCTAAGCATTTGGTATTTTCCTTGATCTGACACACCTTTAAAATCACACATATGATTTTCCACACCTCACTTTCTCATTCCAAATAATATTCACTTCCAACCCTGCTCATCCATGTAAGTACTTGCATAATTTCATTCATTTCCTAATCGGGCTATGACTGAGCTTGCTTAGGAAATGATGATCAATGGAATTTCAATGAAATCCAAAGAGAAATAAAGAATATTTACACTATAAAAAGGCTCCATGACTCAATTACCAAGGGTTATTAAGAAGAACTCAAAGGACTTTAAGCTCGAACCATGTTTGGGCCTCTCAAACCCCTACTCAGGCCGAGAGCTTACATATTAACAACTCAATTAAAACCTACACAAAAGCTAATCAAAATAATTCCTAAGAACTAAAACACATGTAAAAAAAAATAATAAAAGAATAACAATTCACTCAATCCATTAAGTACGGACTGCTACTCTAATTCTTTGAAAAACACAAGGTAAAATTAAAAAATGGACTCCAATTTGTATTCCAATCTACTCTCGGCATTCAACCACCTCATTAAATTCATCCTCAAGGAATTTATATGTCATTTTTGGCCTAACTAACTCTCCATCATTTTCCTAACCAACCCTTTTCTCAAAAATGAAAAAAAGTTGCTCAACGTTGCAAAAAGTTGTCAAACAACTTTGACAACTTTTGCCAAAAAGTGCATTTTTGCCTTACATGCTTTGTTTTCTCATCCAAACCATCTAGGATGAATAAATACGATTACATTAACATTTCCCAATGCCAAACAAGGATATTCAAGGAATTTTACATCAAAATGCAAGATTATGCCATTTTTGGCTTACAAGGGCTTACAAGCCAAAATTGAGCAAATGCAATGTCCTAAGGACATTCAACCTAACAAAACATTTCAAAAAAAAATGAGGACATAAGAGGAGACTATTAGTCACCATCTCAAACCAAAATATAAACAAACACACCAAAATGAAGAAGTTGTACTCAAAACTATGTGCTCCTGCACCATACTCCCCAATGAAAAGAAGTCAAGTGACTCCTTGAGGAAGCAAAGAAAATGGAACTCCATGCTTAGAGAAGTTTTCCTTAGATATAAAAGTAGCCTCTGATGATGGAAGGTTTTTCCACTTGACCAAGTGCTCCATGTAGGTGGTATGCCTTGTTTTCTTCAAAACTCTAGAATCTAACACCTTCTCATCTTGGGGAATGGGTGTAGTTGGTAAGGGTAGGTCTGAAAGTGCTTGAAAGAGCTCTAAAACTTTGCTATATTCTACTAGAAGTGTACCCTTATATTGCACCAAATCTACCACATTGAAAATGGGTGACAAAGTCACATCACCGGGTAAGTCTACCTTGTATGCATTATTGCTATACTTGACCAAAACTTTGCAAGGACCTATCCTCCTCATCTGAAGCTTGCTAGGGACACCTTTGTGAAGTCTTTCCTTGTTTAAATGTACCATCACCATTTCACCAACAAAAAATTGGATAACTTTTTTTTTCTCATCCACTTTGTCCTTTATCCTTTGAGTAGTGTCCAATAGGGCTGTCCTAACCTTCTCACGAACCTCTTGCATTGATTGAGCCATGTCTAAGGCATGTCCACTCTATTGTCCCATATTTCCCACATCTCTAAGCTCCAAAACTCCTATAGGATGAATGCCATGCACCAGCTCAAAAAGGCTTTTACCAGTGGACCTATTCACACTATCATTGTAGGCAAACTCAACTTGATCGATGATTTGATCCCACGCTTGACCATACTCTTTTGTTAGGCATCTAAGTAAATTCACAAGTTTTCTAATGACAAACTTAGTTTGGCCATCCATTTGGGGATTAAAGGATGAATTGAAAGACAAATTAGTACCCAATATTTGCCATAAAGTCTTCCAAAAATGACCAATAAACTTTGTATCCCTATCTGACACAATGTTGATAGGTAAACCATGAATTCTAATAAGCTCTTTGAAAAACAAGTGAGCAATGTGGCTAGCATCATGAATGGCCTTGCATGCAATGAAATGAGTCATCTTACTAAACCTATCTACCACAACATAGATGCTATCAAAACCTGATTTGCTTTTAGACAAACCAACAACAAAGTCTATACTTACAAACTCCCATGGCCGGTTGGGGATAGGTAAAGGCTAATAAAGACCAACATTGGAAGATGTACCCTTAGCTCTTTGGAAAACCACACATTGTTCCACATATCTTCTAATATCTCTTTGCATTTAGGCCAAAAGTAGAACCTTTGGACAAATTCCAAAGTCTTGTTCAAACCAAAATGTCCACTCATGCATCTATTATACTTCTCTTGCGTCAAGTTTTCTCTCATAGACCCTTTAGGAACACATAGTTGTCCTCCTTTGAACAAAAGGTCATCTTGCAAGGTGCAATCTGCATATTCACTATGAAAATGGTTTCCAAATCCTTGGCAAACCTTGTAGGCAGCAACAAAGTTTTAATCCTCTTCATACAATTCCTTAAAACTATCCACTCCAATAGTTTTAAGCTGCACTTCTTGCATTGTTAGTAACCTCCTGCTGAATGCATCAACTACCTTATTACAATGTCATTTCTTGTGTTTAGTGGTAAAGGTATATGACATCAAATACTCTACCCATTTAATATGCCTATGGTTTAACTTTTCTGGAGAATTAAGAAAGCTAAGAGCTTGATTATCAGTGTAAATCACAAATTCCTTAGGCAGAAAATAATGCCTCCATTTCCTAAGAGATTGGACAAGTTCATACAATTCCAAATCATAGGATAAATACTTTTTCTTTTCATCATTGAGTTTCTCACTGAAGAAGGCAATCGGTCTATTATATTGACTCTAAACTTCTCCAACTACTATGCTGCTTGCATCACATTCAATGGTGAAGAGTTTGTCAATGATGGTCGGATAAGTACTAGCTGGGTAGCCACCTTTGTCTTCAAGAGATCAAAACCTCTTTGTGCTTCCTTTGTCCATACAAACTATTGGTATTATGGATGTGTTGCATTAAGTTTTGTCATTCATGTCAACACTTATCCTTATGGAGATCTTTGGTTATGTTGAGCCGGCACATTGTGTTCATCGGTACTGATGACGACCTGTTATCATCTAGAGATCACTTGATTATGTCAAAGACATGGTTTGGATACTTGGTTTTGTTATTTTGGTTAATGGTCTAATCGGGTTGACATATTTTGTATTACCGGTGGATTGGTCTAGGTTATGAATTGGTATGCATTATCTATTCCAAATAAACACAACACGTTATGGAGATGATCTACTGATTGCTTATTATTGTAAATGAATTGAACCGAGATGATGCATCACATCTAGACTTGTTTGTAATTGATTTAATTGTAATATTCTTAGTGAGCTGACCTACACATTTGGTCTTAGGTTTTTATAATATGTAAGATCTCAATTGATGAGATATAGGATATGGTACATGTAAGCTTATGGTATTATAACATGGTATGTGTGAATATTGAAGATCATATGAGTAGACCATAAGAGAAGGTTCAAGGAAGGTTTGAAGGTGTTTGTTAGAGCTTAACCAATAATGAATTCATAATTGGAGATGCTATCTTGAGCAGTACATTACTCTAGGATTTAACCATCCCACTGTAGTCATTGTGACTCCCATTTGAGCAGTGTGCTCTAGGTGGTTGGCCTTTCTGCATGTACAGACCCCATTTGTATACACATACTATCTGCAGTAGTATCATCTAATTGTGGCTAAGGTTTCCCACCATGGTTTTTCCCCTCAAAGGGTTTCCATGTCAAAATCTTTGTGTTGTGTGTTTTGGATTTTGTTTCTCTTTCTGTTTCATGCATTAAGTTTCACTGGTATTGATATTAATTGTTAATCTGTTAACTATCATTAAGTTTGGTTTACCAGTATTGAGTATTAAGTGGAATTAAGTTATATTTGGGTTGAAATTAATTCACAACTGATTCACCCCCCTTCTCAAATGCCTTCCAGGTCCTAACAATTGGTATTAGAGCCGAGTCCTCTTTTTGCAGAAGCCTAACGGCTTGGGGAGATCTTATGGCATCTAACATTTTCAGGAAGGACAGTCCAAAACTTGATGGAAGTAACTATGGTATATGGAAGATCAAAATGGAGACACATCTGAATTGCATTGCAAGAGACATATGGGAAGTTACAAAGAATGGATATGTTGGTCCTACACCGAATCAACCTAATCAACCTACATTGAGCAAGGATCAAGAAAATGATTGCAAAGAAAGATAAGCATTTTTGAGTGCATTATCATATCAACAAATCATGGTGTTATCACACTGATCTACTACTAAAGCTATTTGGGATAAATTGGAGACATTGAATGAAGGAAATACTACTGTCAAAATTGCAAAACTGGAATGTTACTGGGTCAAGTATGAAAATTTGAAAATGGAAGAAGATGAAAGAATTTTTTCTTTTATGGAAAGTGTTAATGAAATAGTTTTAGGAATAAAATGTCGTGGAGGATCCTTAAGTGAAGATGAAATTGTTTTTAAATTTTTAAGATAATTTCCACAAGAATACAAAATGAAAGTAACTGCTATTAATGAGTTGAGAACAATGCCTAATACATCTGTATCTAGAGATACCTTGGTTGGAAAACTTTCAGCATTTGAGCTTGAGGAATTTGGTCATGTTGCTACAATTAAGACAGATTTAGCCTTCAGAGCATCATTGTCTGCAACATCATCATCATCATCTAACAAATCTGATTGGAAAGCACTTTATGCAAAATAACTTGAAGATGTCAGAAGGGAAAATGAAGAACATGAAGAACTTGAAGAACTGTTTGCATTGAAAATGCCTAAAGGTCCAGTTGGAAGTAAGTATGAAGGTAAAGCACCATTTAAATGTTTTAATTGAAATAAAGTTGGTCATATGGCATCTAGATTTCCTGATAGATATGCAACATTGAGAGCGGAAGTTAAAAGAACATATAAGCCTAACCCTGAATATCAGAGATACAAATTTAAAAGTGTAGTCACATAAATCTATCCAATTTAATTAAATGAATATTTTTTATTTATTTGATTAAAACCCTATTAGCCATCAATTAATTAAATTAACATTTAATTAATTCATCTTCAAACATTCTCCCATTAATTAAATAAATTATTCAATTTATTTTAATTAATTCATTAAACTAAATTCACAATCAATTAAATGAATAAATTCTATTTATTTCATTAAACCCCCTTTCCTATTTTAAATAAATTAAATAAAAGATTTATTTAAATCATTAAAATCCCCCCCACTTGCATTCTCCTAAAAATGCAAGTTGCACCTATTTGTTGAAATAAATGAATTTTATTTTAATAAAAATTCTATTTTCCCTCACCCACCAAACCCACTTGCAATCCTAAATCCCCTTCTAGACTCTTCTAACTGCTTCCAAATTAGCCTAATCTATCCCCTAATTATTGTCACATTCCTAAGCAACTTGGAGTCACTTGTCAAAGACTTCAAAGTCTTTGAAAAGCATTTAAGGCTTGATGTGTTCAACAAGCTAACCTCTAAAGTCTTCTAAACCACTAATGACTCTTACATGACCATTTATGGTTAAATCCACTTGCACCCATGGTTAGGGACTTTGACCCCTAACTCAACCCTCATTTAACCCATGTGTCTCCTCAAGAATTTATTGCTTTGACAATGGTTAGCCTCACTAACTCTTGCACAAGAGTTTATCCATTGGATAAAAGCATTATTCCTTGAATAATGAATTTATCCATTCAACTCAACCTTAACCTTACCTCCCATGTTAACCCTTAGGTCATGTCAAGCATTTAATGCTTCTTCCCTCTCCTCTCAACCCCTCTCATGTTGACACTTGTCATCCTGGGATTGGATTGAAAGTCCTCACATGGATCTTAAACTCTTCAATCCTGACCCTTGTTGAGATTACTCAATCTCAACCATCCATTGCTCCATTTTCCCTATAAATATAGCCCATTTCTTCATAATCTAGATCCTAAGAACCTGTATGCATTTATCTTATAGTCAGTTTTATATACAGAGAATTTAGCATAAATCATTCATATTCACTCTTTTGGCTTTAAAATCAACACTAGCTAATTAGATAATCTCTCATTTTAGCTTTTGTTCACACTTGCATAGCATAGATTAATCATTTTTCAATCTTGAACCTCCATAAGGCATCCATAGTGCAAAAAGTTTTTGAGAGCTACACTTATTTCGAACTTGGAGAGAAGAGGAACAAGAAAGGAGAAGCTACCAGCATGGTAGAGAGCATATGGAGATGTTTAGTTACATTTTGTAGATTCGTTAAGCTTTCTATTTTTTTTGTAGTGTCTTTCTTGATATGATTGCTTAGGATAGTGTTTTCCATGTGATTTCTAACACTAAAAAATTGGTCTCTTATTTTTTGTGTTTGGTTATCATAACTAATCCTTCCATTTTGTAGAGCATTATTTGGTGAACCCAATGTGAATCGAAGAGCAACCTTTTTGAAAAAAAGAAAACTACTAATTTTTGAATATTTTAATTTGCACACAGGTTGCCCTTTTGTTCTCACTTTAGAGCCATTGCAACTAGGTATTTTAGCACTATTGTTCCCACTAATAGCGCTATTGTCCACAAACTGGCACTTTTGTTCCTATTCTAGTGCTATGGACCCTCAAGTAGTGCTATTGTTCTAGTATTATTTTGCATATTAGCACTTTGTTTAGCACTATTGTATTTTCTGTTGCACTATTGTGTTAAATAGTACTTCTGTTCTCACACAGAGCAGTGCTATTGTAACAAAGAGTTGTAAAAAAATACCTTGTAACCAAAAAACCAAAAAATTTAGGCTTGTAGAAGCCCACCATGTATGCGGATGAGGTGGAAACTAGGTGGATCTGCAAGTAAACCAGAGCCTGACATGTGGCGGAGCAAAGGGTAGAAAATCAAGGTTAAATATATAGTCAGACTATAGTGTTAAAATTCAAAAATTTAAATATTTGGCTGCATTTGAGATTAATTCAATGGAGGAGTATTTTTTACCCAAATATAGGCATATTATATGTCATTGGAAAGCTCTCCGAATTGAAGGAGGAGTTCATTTCTACCATCAGTTTTAACACATGTCGAATATTTTGAGAGCAGTTTCCATGGGAATGATGCAAAAAATATTTCCAGTTGGGGAAAGAGGACACTTGGCAATTTGTGATGCAAATCTAGTCCCGATTTTCTTAGGATTTTATAAATTCACATCCTTTTCTTGCAAGTTAAAAATCAACCTAAAACTTCATTTTTGTGCTTAGAATCAACAAAACAAACTTTTCTTTTCTAGCAAGTTAGGCAACTTCAAAATTTTATTTTGGTACTTAAAATAAACAAAACAAACTTTGCTTTTCTTGCAAGTTAGGAAACTTCAAACTTCATTTTTGGTGCTTAAAATCAACAAGACAAACTTTTCTTTTCTTGCATCAACTCAAACTAAAATTCACAATCCACACTTTGTTTTGGGCAAACTAAAAAGAACAAGTCACTTTTCCTTTAAGTTCAAAGTGATTTTACTTCAATGCAAAATGTGCTCTTAATTTAGTTGACTAGGATTTCCAACTCCTAGATTACCAAACCATTTTCCATTGAAAGATAAAAAAAACACCATGATTGTTGGAGCAACATCTCCAAATATTTAGATCACATTTCAATGATGAGTTAAAAAGAACAAGTGTCTTTTGTGTTTGGCACACTTGTGCAAAGTTTGTCGGGTGGTTCTATTTCTAACACACACTATCCTCTCCCTTCGCTTTTGTGGTCCTAGGTGCAAGAGAAAAGTGTTACTAACACTCAAAGTTTATATTTTTAAGAGAGGCCCACCAAGAGACACATCACTCTTTGGAATGACCTCGCACGATAAATCCTTCAAGCCTCTATAGAAATCAGGTGTGAACGAAAGTCGTAGCCTTGGGTATAGTTGTTCCTATAGTGTAACTTGTCAAAAGGAAAGATGGGCCCCACCACAAGTTACAAGGCTCTTAAGTGAGTCACTGCAGAATGAGCTTATGTCCAAAGACATCAAAAATTACTAAACACCTTTAAGTAGTAGCCCACCCGTTCTATTGATTGAGGATATTTGTGATAAATTCAGTGCAAGAGCATAGAAGGTTTTTCTCCCAAGATACTCACCATACATATTTCCTTGAGTAGAAACATAGCTTTTTGAAAGGCTACTTGTATATTGATACAAGTGGTGACTTCCCCATCATACAAATCATCTATTTATTATGCTCGTGCAAGACTTAGTATATCACATCCTTACCTGCCACAGTGGGATTAATACGATATGTAGTACCAAAGTTGAAGAAATATCAAGATGTGGATTGAAATTATCGCAACTAGACATTTGACCTTAGGGATAAAGTCTATTTGAAGTGTTTTCATTTTGTGTCAAGACCAATGATAAACTGAGCCGACTTCAGGCTCTTTTTGGGAAAACATAGTCAAAAGCATTTGGAAAGAAAGGGTCATAAATAGTCCAAAGATTGGGTTGATTTAGACCCACACTTATTTGTGCCTTTCGAGGCAACATTCTTGTGTTTGTGTGCTTGCTTTATTTTCTTGTCAAAGAAAAATCAAAAATCAATTCCACAACAAGTATTCATCCAACACAAACATTTCCAAATACCAACAAAGATCAAAAACAAAGTGCATCAAGAAAGTATCAAACTATATGACCATTCTTCACATTTTGAGAAAGAAGAATCTTCATCAACATATCAACTTGTAGAAAAGACCATTGAGCTCAAAGGCTTTCATCAAAAGAAGGGAATTCTTCTATCTTAATAGACTAATTTTTGTCTCACATAGAACCTTCTTACGTCACATGCATCTATATCTTCAAGGAAAATCCAATGAGTTTGATCAAGAGTCTTTAAACCACAAAGCTTTTACTCAATATAGAGCTTTGAGTTATCATAAAAACAAGGGAGGAAAAATCAATCCTGCCTTCTTTCCAGACATTTGCATCACATATAACTCAGCTAGAGAAGAACCACCAACCCTTGAAACAGAAGTGGAAGAGTTTGTTCCTTTTGTAAAATAGAGTTTCTATTGAAGTTAACATTTTATCCATTCTCACATTCACCCATCTTCAATCCATTCCAACTCTAGAAACATGAGATCCTGTGCTAAGTTCTTCTTAGATATTTCTTGAATCAAGCACAACATATCACTTTTTAGAGTGTCTCTACATCTAGGATAAAGTCATCCTAAGAGGCATCTCTATGCAGGTTAAAACTAGTCTATGAGTGAATCCTTTCATTACTAGGTAGTTGGGTCTATAACACATCTCAGGCCTCTCTAAACCTTAGCATATAAAAAATTGTCAACCAAGCACAATAAGCAATCCAAGGAAAAATTTTGGTAACATATATGTTTAATGTTAGAGATCCATATGCAAAACACTTCACCAAACATTAATCTTTCATTACATCACCAACTCATCATAATTTTCACCAAACTTCAACAAAGACTTGTAAACAAAATGGCTCAAACCAGATCAAGGTCTAGACAACTAGAAATTGAAGAGGAAGAGGAGGAAAATCTCAATGAATTCCAAGAAGCCCTTAGAGGAAACACAAATGATGCAAATCCAAGTAGTCCTACTCCTATAGAAATAGAAAGGGCACAACACAACCTTCTCTTCAATCGACTTTTTGATGAAATCCTCAAGAACAATGTCGATTCTCACTTTTTAAGACTTGCCCAAGAGGGAGCCAAACTACCCTCTGATTTTGATACATCACAACTAAGGAAAGCATCAGAACACCAGAGTCATAATGAGGATGGAAGAGGATGAGATCACATCAGATACAACCTTAATCAAGGAAATCCTCCACCTCCTCCTCCTCCAAATGACATTTACATGTTGCGGCAACCAGTTGAGAATCTCGCCCAACAGCTCCAGAGTGGTGTGAAAACAAACCAGTTTTCACTTAATGATATTTGTCCCTATCCCTTTGATAGGAACCTACATATGCCACCTTTTCGATGAGGGTTTGAAACACCTAAGTTTGAAAACTATCAAGGAAAAGGAGACCCTCACGATCATGTTAGAGATTTTCATTCAGCTTGCCTAGAAGTGGCATATGAGGACACATACCTAATGCAACTTTTTCCCCAAAGTTTGGGAGGGACAACCACATCATGGTTTTCCCGACTGCCAAGCGGCATTAGGACATTCAAAGAACTGGTCCAAAAATTCCTTGCACATTACTCACATAACATTGAACATGATCTCACCATGGCCAATCTGTGTAACACTAAGAAAAAACCAGGAGAGCTATTTTTCAGTTTTCCTGCAATGATGGCGTCAAATGTCTAGCAGACATTCTATTCAATTACCTAAACAAGAACTAGTGGAAATATTTATTTCCAATTTGCACGAAGAAATGGAATTCCACCTAGACATGAAAGGCACAAAGTCCTTTAATGACATGATCACCAAGGGTTTAAAATGTGAATGGGCACTCATCAAAAAGGGGCTTATCAAAATATAAAATGCACCCAAAGATGCACCTCGCCCATGATTCAATAGTGATAAACCTAACTTATAGAATAAAAATAAAGACATCGTATGGTCTAACTTCTAGATTCAAAAGTGCAACCTGTGGTCTGATTTGCAGGGCAAAACCCCCCTCCTAAAACCAACACAGTTCCTCCCCCACCAAATCAAGGATGCAATGTTCAGCAAGAAGAACCAAGGCAACGACAATATAATTATAAACGAAAATGTACATACACTCCCTTAGGGGAACCTATTGAAATAGTGTTACATTAGTTGGTTTCTTCAAATCTGGTGACCTTGCAAAAAACATCCAATTACAAACCTTAGGTCAAACCTTCATGGTGGAGAGATAATGAACACTACAAATTCCATCAAGGGAAAGGGCATAAAACAAGCAATTGTCATAGATTGAAAGATCTTGCTCAGGTTCTTATTGACTGAGGCAAGATTGAAATTGAAGGACACGATCCAAAAACTACAAATAATGATCATCTTATGTTTAAAAATCCACTTCCATCACAAGATCAAAGGGATTCTTCCACTTCAGGGCGAAACATAGATACAACTGATTATACACGAGCCACCTATAATTATAGTGTCAATCACCTATATGATGCCGATGAACAAGTTGCAACCATTACCATAAAAAATCCAAGCTCTACCAACAATGTTGTTACGCGTCGCAACAAGATCACCATTAAAGAAGCTCCACAAGGCACCCCCTCCATCCTAAAGTAGTATAACCTTGTGGAACAGTTAGATAAGATGCCTGCACTTATCTCCATCTTAGAGATTTTATGCCTATCCCCATCTCATAAAATAATCTTGGATCAAGCTCTCCAAGAGGCGTCAATCTTTGTGAATTTAAATATAGATCAATTCCAAGCTATGGTTGGAAATCTAAGGTCATCACCATGTCTCACTTTCTCTGAAAGTGACAATACATCCTTCCAGCAACCTCATAATGCCTCACTCCATATTGAAGGATTTATCAACCAAAATAGGATCAAGCGAGTCTTAATTGACAATGGAGCATGCCTAAATATCTGTACATTACAATTGGTCGCAACATTGGGATATGCAATTGAATCAGTGGATCCCCGCAAAAAGATAACTATTAAAACCTATGATGGTGCAAAGCATTCATCCAAAGGAGCAGTTGTGTTACTATTAATTCTAAATTTTACCATGGAAAACAAAGATTCTTATGGGAAATTCAGTGATGGGGGAATAACTTCAGAGGGTTCACTGAATGACCTTTGGGATTGAGAAGCCAACTCTTCCTTATGCTTTTGAGAAAAGGGATAAGAAGAAAATACTTAAAAATAATAAAAACTAATCTACTGAGGTGATACACCAGAGCATTTTCTAAGAAGACATGAGTATACAAAAACCCAAATGCATATGGTCTTTGAGCCCATTCAACAATCTACAAGTCTGAATAAGAAACACAACTAAGATACAATCAAAACATATTTTAATCAACAAAGTCTTAGATATATATCCCCAAAGTTATTGGAATCCTAATAAAAGAATAGAAAATAACCATCAGAGCATATCAAAAAGAGAGATCACAAAGGCTACAAGCACAGTTTGATTGATCTCTTTCAGATAATAGTAACAACTTAAAAAGACCAAAATTCCCACTAAGAAAACTTAATTATTTTTCTTAAAAGTTCTAAACCCTTACAAGAAGGAAAAAACTAACATATATAGAGCCTCAGGCTTGCTAGAAAACTTGTGGATTCCACCACCTTCCATTACATATGTCGTGGCATGCCTCTAGGCCATACCGACAAATTGCCCCTGAAGCTGTTAGTCCCATGATGCTCTGTTGGCCAACTGCAACCACACAACAAGAGTCTCACGATCAAAAAATGGCAGGCGGAACGAGAGAAATGTTGTGTCACAAAAAACCCATGCCACTTGGTAGCTCAATGCTAATGCAAAACTGAAACAGGAAAGGCGAGTGATTAGAACCCCCACTGAGCTGACATCTGTCTCACTTGATGTATGAGAGAGGGAGAGCTGGTGAAACAAAAAGGCGGGACAACAAAAATAGAAAATATCTCTCGTAGATAAACCCAAAATAATGTTAACATTTTTTGGTAAATAAAAAGGGAATTCTACCTACGAAAGCTAGGACCCAAAATCTCTAGCTTCAAGACCAGGCCTTGTGGCAAAATAGGATAGAGAAAATCAAAGGCCTACTGTAATGGTAACAACTCATCCTCGGGAGGCAAAACCTGCACCTCTAAATTTAGGAAATTTTGATCCAGACAAATTGCTTCGTCAAAAGGTAAGGGTGCAGGTTCATCTGAAACTAGCTTTAGGAGAGGAAAGAGTTGAGCCAGAGGGTGTAAAAGATATTTGACATCGTCTCCCAAATTAGGATTGCCAAGGTGCTACAAGAAAGTTCTATCTTGTTGTAAATGCTCAACCTAACTTAGTATTTGTTCAATTCCTAACACTATACCATCCGCGGGAAAAGGAGAAGGCAGGCCCAATGAAACAAAGATCTCTATACATTGTTTGATGTCCGGAACTGAAAACTATAAGGGTGCAAGAGTTGCCAAAACCTGCATGAATATCTTGTGTCAGTTGATGAAAATATTCATCTTTCTCATCAATTCCCGACAGTCCGCAATCCCCTTTTCCCTTAATTCTTCATCTTGAGCAGAATACAACAACTCAATAAGATCTTGGGCTATTGGGAGTTTAGAACAGATGACAAGCATAGAACTGCTAATGAGGGCATTGGCCTTGGCATAAAGGGATTGTGCCTGACTAAGGAATCTTAGCACAGGTTGCAGTGAAGGCCAGTACTATTTTACCTTTTCCCAATGAGAAACATATAATTCTGTTAAAATAGGGGAAAATTCTTGAGAAATCTCCATGGGAGGAGGAATATTTAGCAATCGCAAGACCTCCTCATCCTTTGTCACCACTTCACCTTGTAGTTCTCTGCACTTATTTTGTTCGGTGACCACTTGGCTTTCCAGCACTAGGATCCTTGCATTCCCATCTTGCATCATTTGTCGGAGTTGCATGACACAATCCTGCTCCTGATGTAACAATACCTCCATATCTTGCAATTTCTTCTTGGCTAGCTCCAGGCTAATCCCTTTTCCATGCAATTCTGCTTCAAACTTTGATTTGTCTTCTGAGAGCGTGACTTGGGCGTCACTCAATTGTCGAGCATATTCCTCCTTTAGGTGGATCTCCTCACACAACTATGCTTGCATTTGCATGGAATCCCTAGAAGCTTCTTTTAGCTGCTGAATTTCTTGATCTCTTCCCTGCAATTTTTTCAAGGCCACGTTTCTAGTTGCCTCCCGACCTTTCAATTGTGAACTCACATTATTGAGGGTAGACTGCAACTTCCCTTTTTCAACATTGGCTTGTGTCAGCAATCCTTGCAAACTTTTGATCTCGACACTTTGAGCTTTGTCTTCTCTTCTCTATTGGTTCAGACATTCTTGGAGTTTAACTTTCTCCGCTTGTGTTTTCTCGAGGTGATGACTCTTTTTGATGAAATCTGAAGAGACAGATTTTGAAGTTTCTTCCATCATTTCCACCTTATCGGATGTTGTAGCATTCAGGAGGTTGACACTGATAGCATGCAAAGCATAGTCATTAGGCCTCATTTCAAACTCTGATTTGTTGACCTTCGGGAATCAAATGGGGAAGATTTGGTAGGAATAGTAGTTCATAGTGTTACACCAATGAGTTCATAGTAGTACCCAGAAGGAGCACATAAGGGAAGGGTAGGTTAAAGGATTAATAGACTAGTGCCATACCTACTGAGCATTCCTGGCTGAAGCAAGTAGTTGAGGAATAAGTAAGTAGGGTATTGATGGGGTAAATATAGGCTAGTGAAGCAGGTAGTTTGTTAAAGTATCGGTAAACCAAAAGTAGTTTAGGCAAATAGGCGTTCGTATGAGTAAAGGTGCGCAAGAAAAGGTGAAATTTCCTACCTCCTCCCCATCCATATGAAGCTAAAGGTGAGGTGCACAGCCCACAAAGAAAAGACTATCCTTCTCCTCACTGAAATGGGTTTCCAGGTGTGGACGGGCTGGTCTAGTGCCTTCCTTTTCATTTCTTGTACCGGTTTTGCCAATATGGGTAGTCTTGGAATAAGTAACTTTTTGCTGGTATTCATCTGGGTTGGCAATAGCTTGTGACTTGCAAACATGGCACCATGGGGAATTGCAAAGGGAAACTAGGAAATGGGACAACCAAAAGTGGTCTATATAGGGTGCGATAGCGTGGTGGGAGAAAATAATGGGACAAAGGGAGAGGCTCTTGAGAAAAATGGATCTGCGGATGCTGCTCCAACATTTGGGGGAGGAGTGGACTCTCCAAAACCAATCCTTCATGAGACGATGGCCACTTCAGACATCTGGGTGGAAAAGGATGTAGGCACAAAGTCTAGGGCTGGGAGTGGGATTGAAACCTATGGAAATGCATCATGTGATCCAACTGGCGATCCGACCAGTGCTAGGGTAAGGGTGGTGGGAATTTGAGTATGCATTTCTATGAAATGGGTAGCAGAGGAAATATCAGCTTCAGAAGAGGAAAATGGTAAGGAAGAGTGTACCTGAACCGTGCAAATCATTGGTTGTGAAGGATCTAAGGGATTATCTAGGACTTGAGAATATGAACTCCTCATTTGAGAGCTGATAAACTGCTTTTTTCTAGGAGGGCCTTCTTGAACTTTCTTCTCAGCTTGTCTTTTAACCGCCTAGGAATGGGGTCTATGAATAGAAATGTCGAGAGGGAGGAAAGTATGAGGCTCACTATCCTTCTCTTCAATATTTATAGTCTCAATATCCTGCTACTGGGTGACCTCGGGAGATGAATACCCACATGGCGAACTATCACCTGTCTCCTCGTCTGATTCATTTTACTGGCACCATTCAATATCAAAATGCTCATCTAAAGGAGCATTTCTAATATTCTCTCTAGGCTGAGTTACTTCCTACCGGTAAATCTAGAAATCCTCTCACTTTCTCTACAACCAAGCATTTGCCACAATGGTTTCACACATGGCCTGAGGAATGGGTTTTGTGGGGTTATACCTTTGTAAAACATAGTAAAAGCTTAACCAGTGGGGGTAGTTAAGAATGGGAAAATCATTAAGACCCACATATAATCTTGGATCATCCACTTGTGGATTACCACACCCTTCCATTGTGCTCCACGGCTCATGTTTAACTACATTTTTTCTGGTGGGATAGTTACCCATCTGGGTCATAACTGTAGAAGTCATCAATCACCAAGAGTGTGAGCTACACCAACTTCGATGTCAGAATGTTTTGCATAATATTTTGCCGAACTAGAGTGATGGGACCGATAGCTTTGTTGTCTTTGGTGATTGAGGTGTTGTGTTTTCTAGACCTTATAGCTCTCTCCACCCTTACCAGTTGTCAAGCAATCTCAAGAGTGAGAGTCCTCTCTATAACATAAGTGGGCAAACAGAAAGGCTCCTCAAAGAAACCATACACTTGAACAAATGAAAAATTGTTACTTATGAACCAATCACAGGGGGGCCACCCATTTGATATCTAGTTCATCTGGATCTGTGTAAAGCAGGAAAGAGGTTTATTGGGAATGGCATCAAAGTCCTTCAAGGAAAGAGTTAGGAAGTAGTTAGAAAACTGGTAGGCATCATAGGAGGACAATGGAATGGGCATCCAAGCTAAAACCAGTGATCTATTTTCTTATTCATCACAGCTAGCCAATTTCATAAACTGGATGAAGAAGACTCCGTTCTGGTGTAGGAGAAGGTGAACCAAAACTGGTGGAACTCAGATAACCGATTTATCATTTCTCTAGCTATTGGGACATAGAAATCAAAATGGAAATCCTTTTTCTGTTTTGTGCATTTAAAGAGAAAACCCATCATAGAAGCTGTAATCTCTCAGTCATTCTCATGACCGCACAACCATGCAAGAATTGATGAAATGTCCTTAAGGCTATCATGCCTTATATCACTATAGGACAAGGGTAGCTTGGGAAGACGGACTAACTGGCTTCAATTCAAGGCACTGTTACAGAAAGAGACTACATCTCTTCTCGAGTTCTAGTAATCTTCGATGATCACATCGGAGAAGACCTTCGTATCTTCAAAAATAGGATAGCACATCATGTCCCTTATGGCACCTGGTGATATGACCATTCTTAAGCAAGAGCCACTAATAGAATAGAAAATGGGGTCAAAACCATTAGCAATCACCGCCATGAGCTCTGGATAGTGCGAGACCATTGGGACTATGAATTGGGGAGTGGCATTGTACCAAAAGTGGACTATCGTAGAATATGGCTCTTCCCTATGGTGAATCATTCTATTGCATGCGGCCTCCCTCAGGTTCTTAGGCTGCTTGCAGAGTTTTAGTTCTATGATATCCTTGAAAGGATATATCACTACTGTGGTATTGTGAATAATAGTCTTAGGCTTAACCTTGGTCCTCGGATATTCTGCCTTAGGCAGAAAAGCATGAGAGGCATATGAAAGTTCACCAAAGACATCAACCCATAATCCTCCCTGAGCAGGGGCTGAAAAGGATGCTTCTACTTCCATCTATTACTAAGAGAATTTCTCTCTTAACTCTTCACCTGGCTCTAGCTGGGGAAGGTCAATAAAATGGAAACAATCCAACGCTCTTCCTTTTCCTTTCTTTTAATGCATGGCATGCCTAGATTGCTGCGAAGGAAGATACTTAAACATGAAAACCCACCGCACATATGCCAGCCCAATTTTTAGGGTTGAAATTAACTCTGACAAGGACGAGTGCTGCCATTTACAAATCCCAGGATCAAGCTTGCCCTATCTGCCAAAACTCAAAATCACTTGAGACAATTTGCTTATACGAAGGATTTCTTCCTTAATGAAGAAAATCTCGTGCCAATTCGAGATGGCACGAGGTGAGGCAGTCCTGTGGGAATTTCTTCTTAAAGGTGATGTACCTTTACAAAACACATAGCATTCATGGATATGACCACTTAAGAAAGGCACCAGCTGTGGAGCTTGCCATCTTTAAAAACCTCCCAGTGGGAATCATTTCATTTCTGCAAATTGATGTAGAATGGCGAGCGCGTTGGAAATCAAGAGTATTGGCATTTCTATCAATCGTCACCTGGAGCTGATAATTTTTATAAATATGTCTTTTCAGTATCATTAGCTTGAACAACGAGGCTTCTCAAAGATGGATACCTGCATCAGGCTTGTCAGCAGCAAGGCACAGGTAGCTTTCCTTGGCAATATTTCTAACTAGAGGCTACAGAGGATGACGAGGAGGAAGAATCATTTGATCATTTCTACCATTAAAGGGGTGCTTGGTGAGGATTTTATAGACAATTCAGACCAAAACTGAGTAAATACAAACATCTTCTCACACTTTGTAGCTTCCCTACTGGAGTCTGGAATTGGTGGGTATGAGTCCACAGAGCTTACGAGAGCTCTCTTCTCAAGAGATTATCTCAGAGGTTTGGAGGATGTCATAATAAACTACATCCCTTTCAGGGGCTTACCTCTGGCATTGGACCTGAAGAGGATCATCATGTTAGGAGAAGAGCTGACTTGGCATCCACTCATTGGTGGACTGCAAACTATGTCGCTATCTTCACATCGATTTTAGATGGAGCTCGCTGCAGAGTTCCTCCTTCAAATCTACCTGATCATCCTAGTTCCAGATGGTACTGAATGGTACACTAACTTCAGGGACTACATATTTCTGCAAGTTTTGATGCTTGACATTCCTCCTGACATAGTCCTCATGATCATGGCTGAAGAGCCTAGAAGCGCTTCAGATCGTGAGTGGTCAGAAGGAGAAGATGCAACAAATGATGCTGAAGAATCTAATTTTCTACTAGGGGAGGAAGAGGATGAAGATGTTTCTTGTTAGTGATAGCCTCCACTTTTCTTCTTTTTTTTAATTTTGACAAATATAGCTAGAGGCGTTGTTACATTTTGTAAATCTTTGTGAACCTCTTCAAAAAATGATAATCTCTCTCTTTTCTTTAAGAAATGGTGAATTTGTAAATCTCTCTCTTTCTCTTAATAATGGAATATTTGAAATGGCAACTTTACTAGGGGAGAAAGCATAAATATAAGCAGACAAGAGAACTATTTGCATTATATACATCAAAGACACAATACTAATAAAAAATCTTTAGGTGGAACACATTGATCGGGATCGTAAGAATATCTCCTTGCATATCCTCAAGATTGAAATAGTTGTAACCTTTGCAACTTACTCTATGGAAAGCACCCTCCCATAACCTATTGAATTTAGCATGCTGGCTAGGTTTGGTGACCCTTTCATTAAACTTTAAAACTAGGTCACCCTGTAGGAACTGTGGACTAGAACCTTTTTTATTGTCAAACCACCTTTCGATGGTTTGTTGACATGTCTAGAGAGCTTCGAATGCCACTTCTCTTGCTTCCTCCAGTTCCATGATTTTAGCTAATCTCATGTCCATGGGGCCATTCTCTTATACTTCGAAAGACTTAAGTAGCTGCAAAGTTGGGATTTCCAAAGATATGGGAAACAAAGTGTCCTTCCCAGAAACCAGTTTATATGGGGAGGTCTTTAAAACTTGCTTTGGTGTTATCTGGTCTACCCATAACATGCTCCTCAAATGGTGATGCCATTCCCTTTTGTGTTCTGAGCCTATCCATTTGATGAGTCTGACGAGATTTTTTTGGTGGACTCGACGAGTTCGTTTCCTTGTGGATTATAGTTTGAGGAGGTTTTTAGACAAATACCTTTTCTGAGGGTGAACTGGGTGAGTCATGAGCCTATGAATGCAAGCACATTTTCTAAAATTATGGTCTTTGGGGGACTATAACAACATACTATATCCTCTAGGAAAGCTAGGATTTCGGACTCAGATGAATTTTGTAAAGGGACGGCCTTGGACCATCGAGTGAAATAATCTATGGTAGGTAAGATCCACTTGTGTCTAGTCGAGCTCAGGGGGTTGATCATCCCTATGAAGTCAAGTGGCATTGTTGCTTTTTTGCATCTTCCAGTATAATACTAGCATTCCTTGCACATTCTTACCATGGCGTGTGCCTCCTTGAACATAGATGGCCAGAAATATCTGGAGCATGTGATTTTGATGATGGTAGTTGATGTCAAGAAGTCACCTCTTGATGAATCATAATGAAATTCATGTAAAATCATGTCATCTTGTCTTTGATTCACACAGCGGTGTAGGACCCCGTCGAAATTCCTTTTAAAGAGCATGTCAGCTATCAATTGGAAGCCACTATTCTGCAACCTCTAGAACCTCCTTTTTTCATGAGGGAGGCCCTCAAGAAAAATTCTTGTCTTCATATAATGTTTCTTCTCTTCCAACCAGCCTGCTTCCACTGGTTCTGAGGTAGCCATTATAGATTCATTTGTGGCTATCTCAGAGTCTTGGGGTCCAAAATCCTGTGCTAGGTACTCACACAAACCTTTGCCATAGACTACCTTAGTAGGCTTGACATCAACATCATACTCCAAGATCTTGGTGTTCCAATTTGCCCTCTTCTCAGTGATGTCACGCTCCATGATATACTCTCTGACTGAAGGATGAATCACATACACCATAGTCTTGTTACAGGCGATGAAATGCCTAAAAATTTTAAGGCCCTTAACCATAGCCAGAGCTTGTTTTTTGATGAAGTTATACCTCACTCCATATTCCTTCAGAGTCTTGGAGTGAAAAGCTATAGGGTGTTCACCCCCTAACACTGCCTCTTTCTGGGTTAGGACTACATCAATGCTATACGAGATAGAGAAAACATACATAATGAAGTCTTTAGTCATATCGAGATTGGACAACACAGGAGCTAAGAAAATAGCTTCTTTGATTTTCTCGAAAGTGTCCTTCCCATCAGAAGTCCATCTAAAAAGTAATTCTTTTTTAATCATCAGGGTGAAAGGCCTCAACATTTCGGCAAAATCCAAAATAAAATGGCTAACAAAATTAACCTTGCCCAAGAAAGACTGAACTCCCTTCTTATTGATAGGAAGGGGAAGCTACTTTATCGCCTTGACTCGATCAGGATCGATGGAGACTCCTTCCTTGGATACAACATGCCCTAGCAATTTGCCATGTGGGACACCAAAAATATACTTCTTCGGGTTCAAAGAGATTCCAAACTCTAAACACTTTTGGAAAACTAGCTCTAGATGACCAAAATGGTTTTCCTTTTTTTTTGAAAACACAGTCAGGTCATCCAAATATATAAGGATGATTTTATTGATAAGCTCCTTGAAGGCTAGGTTCATGGCCCTTTGAAAAATTACATCGATGTTTGACAACCCAAATGGCATTTTTTGATAGGCGAATGTTGCCCATTTGGTTGTAAAGGTTGTCTTATGCTGATCTTCCCCTTTTACCAGAACCTAATTATAACCCGAAAAACCATCCAGCATTGAGAACATTTCTGATCCTACCACTATGCTTAACAACTATTCCATTAACGACAACGGGTAGTGATCTTTTAGGGATGCTTGGTTTAGGTCCCTAAAATCCATGCATAGCCAGATAGATCCATTCTTCCTTCTCATGCACACCAGATTGGATACCCACATACTATGCTTAATGGGATAGATGATTCTTTATTCCATCAGCTTCCTTAACTCTTGGGCCAAGACTAACTCAATTTTTGGATTAACGGGTCTCTGCTTGTGTCAGACCAGTTTGGGTCTATCTATGAGTTTGATAGTATGCTGAATGACATCAGGATTGTATCCTTTCAAACCCTCATAGGACCATGCTAACACACCCATGTATTAATCATAGCATCGGACCAACCTCTTTCAGTCTTGGGGGGAAATCTCCTTTCTGAATTTGAGGATCCTCTTTCTACCTACTGACATTTTGGTATAATCTCCTTTGTCAGTTGTAAGCTTCTGCTTATCATTTTTGGCGTCATCATGGTCAAAAATATTTTCTAAGGTGATTAACCCATTTGGGAGCTTATTTAACTTTAACTGTATGATTTTATCCCCATAAGCTTCTTCAACCTTAGGTTGTAGTTGATCTGCAAATTCCCTTGAGTTCTAGATGAACAGGATGATTCGCTCATCACTCTCACAAACTTGCCAATGGGTATCATTATCAGGGATAGCTGGTCGAATGATGATGTGAATCGCTTGGGAGTTGACTAGCAAATCCATAGTGGGATCAAAATGTGATCCAATAGTGGCCATTCAGTCAGCGGATGCCTTTGTCTTGCAGGGAATCCTTTGGATGTTTAAAGCATCAAAGCTTTCAATAAAATCTGATGCTCTATGGTGATAAGATCTCATACGGACATGTTTTGCACTGGAGATTCCCCGAATTTGATTAACAAGAAGTTTGGAGTCACCCAGAACCTTTCATTTCTTTATACCCATCTTTTCTGCTAACATCAAGCTCTTAATCAGTCCTTTATATTCAAATTCATTGTTGGAACATGCAAACTATAAGCGAAAAGACTTTAAAATATGTTCACCCAAAGGTGAAGGAAAACAAATCCTAGTGCCTGAGCCTACTTTGCACCTTGTACCATCAAAATGTAGGGTCCAGAGTACATATGATAAATCTTTTTGAGTAAAGGGATCTTTAACTAGTTTTGGGATAACCTGACCTTCATAAAAAATGCAGTAACTACCAAGACCAATGGAACGATAATTTGAATATGGGTCAGAGTCAATGAATTCTTCGAGAAACACATCCTGCCCTAGAGAGGTATCTCCTATTATTTCTTCATTGTCAATTAATTCCACCATCTTTCTTTCTTCGCCAAATATTGAAGTGTGAGTGGGATCAAAATTGAGCATAGCTTGATCCACCACATATTCATCATGGAGGGGTTCTGAGAGGATTTTGAGTTTGGCACCCCATTGAGTATGGAGGATAAGGTGGGACCAATCTAAAGATAGGTAACCTCCTATCTTGGTAGTGAAATCTCTAGAGAGGCAGAGGCCAAAAATAAGAGGAATGTTGATAATCACTATTTCTTGAGACACTGTGACATTAGGACATGTGAACAATGTTAGTGGAAGGTTTTTAATGAGGCCCACAGTCTATACCTTCTTTCCATCTAACTGCATAACACCATGATTTAATGGCTCATACTTAATATTTAACTCCTCGGCAATTTTCTTAGACATGACAGTAGTGATGGCACCATAGTCTATCACAAAATTATGCATCAGCTTATCCCCTGCTATGAGGGTTAAATAGAAAGGCTTGGGCTTAGGCCTACCTTCTGATTGAGATTTCGGTACAATGGCTTCATTTGTCAATGCCACTGGCGAGTATGATCTATCTATAGGAGGCTGAGAAGTTTGTTTGCAGACCAACAAAGAAGTAGCAGCTTTCCCACTAGGGGGTTTAATCTCCCCAGATAAGGCTTCTTTCAAATGACTCCTCTACTCTGGGATAGAGAGAAGATCCCATAAAGATACATTAGTCAGAGCTTTCCTCAACTGCTCCACCACATCCAACACTAACGGAACTAACGCCTTTGTTTCTGTAGGCTTATAGGGAATAAAATCTTTCTTTGGATAAGTAACAGTAGCTATGGGCTGCTCGAGAACTTTGTCGACGGGGAACATCCCTTGCATGTTTATATTTTCTCCCATGAAGCACCTCTTTGATCTAATATTATAATCTGATTGCACCTGAGGAGCCCATGAGCTTAATGGAGCCGCAACATTAGTCATCACAACATCCTCTTCTTCCATCCAAGAGAAAAGTGCATGATCTGGGGCTATTTCTGCTTCCTTCTCCATCGACATGCCTTTCATCTATACAATGAAAGATGCATTATCCATGTTGGGGGCCACATAGGCCAAGTCGTCAATCGCCATACCTTGGCAGCACTACTCTGGAAGATTTTTTTGTAGATTACCTCTCAGACAATTTCTTGGGATGTGTGCATTGTTACATGGAAAACACCAAGAGTTGGTATCGTCTACTAGATTATTTTGTCCCACTGTCAACTCTTTACCAGTGTTAGGTTAGACCACTTGCAACGGATTGGATACGGGAACTATTTGACTAGTTGATTAATTAGGAGCAACTCGATTGTTTGCATACTGGTTTTGCTGATAAGAAGGTCTATTAGATTGGTAATTTTGTTGGAAAGGGAGTCTAGCTGGTGAAATTTGAGATCTTTTCAGATTGACTATTTCATTTGTAAAAGATCTCAGCAAATTTTTCATATCACTAACCTCTATAGCTAAAGATGAGGGAGGAGGTGGATGTGCTTTCTTGGGTGTGGGTTAGGTGTACATAGATTGGGGAGTGGATGAACTGGCAACAACCAATTCTGGGATACTTAGGCCATTTGGTTGATTGGATAGATTAGGAAAGATAGGCATAAGTGGCTATGGTGATAGCTTCCCTCCATCAACCAGGTTATTTTTTTATGGAGATGGCTAAGTCAAAAGCTTGAGGGAGAGTATTACTGCCTAAAGATTGAATCATCACCAATATGTCTGAGTTGAAAGCCTTTAGATAGAAAACAAACACCATGTCAGCGGGAGGATGGGCAGATAGAGGTATTCGCTCCCAAGCGCTATGAAAAATGGAAATTGAATTCTATTAATGCTCCTTGTGGTGCTCTCTTTATCATAATGAACTAATGCATCAAAGATGACCTATTTGCTTTGTCAGAGAATCTCTGGAAAAAATGGTCGCCTAGCTGATCCCAGTTGCCTATAGAATTTTGAGTGAGGGGTTTGTATCGGTCTAGAGCTCTTCCTTTAAAATATGCCACAAGCAATCTCAAAGCTGCATTATGTTCGGTTATACTATGGACTGTGCAGACATTGGCTATATCTTGCAAGTGTTCTCTAGGAGTTTTAGAACATTCTTTAGTGAACTTAAGAACACCTTTCAGCGTGATAGAGGGGATTTAGGCCCATATGATGGGAAAGAGTGGAGGAATGAGAGGACTTCCATTATCCCATGTAACAAAATTTCTAGGTGGAAACTGAGCCATTACTACACTAGGAACAATGGTAGGAGAACTAGGAGGGTTCTGGTAAGAGGAGACAGCAGGTTGATAAACGCTAACCAGGGGTAGAAGGAGCAAACTGGGATTCAAAACTGTTAGGCTCCTAGAAACAGGTTTTTGGCTCATATACTAGTTTTGAATTTATTAAGAACTAAGTGGTCCCACTGGGCGTGCCAGAAAAAGAACTATTGACTCTAAATTTTACCTTGGAAAACAAATAACCTTATGGGAAATTTAGTGATGGGGGAGTAATTGCACAGGGTTGACTGAATGACCTCTGAGATTGAGAAGTCAAATCTTCCTTATGCTTTTGAGAAAAGGGATAACAAGAAAATACGCAAAAACAATAAAACTAAGCTACTGAGGTGATACACCAGAGCATTTTCTAAGAAGACATGAGTATACAAAAACCCAAATGCATATGGTCTTTGAGCCCATTCAACAATCTAGAAGTCCAAATGAGAAACACAACTAAGATACAATCAAATTTCCTTCAAACATAAAGAAATATCCATCATGAATCTACCAGATAACAAGTGCAAAACATATTTGAATGTCACAATCTTAGTTATATATCCCCAAAGTTATTGGAATCCTAATAAAAGCACAAAAAAGAACCATTAGAGCATATCTAAAAGAGAGATCACAAAGGCCGCAAGCATAGTTTGATTGATCTCTTTTAGATAACAGTAATAGCTTAAAAAGACTGAAATGTGAGCAATTAGAACCCCTGCCAAGCTGACATCTATCTCGCTTGATGTATGAGAGAGGGAGAGCTAGAAAAACAAAAAGGTGGGACCACAAAGATAGAAAATGTCACCCGTAGATAAACCCGAAATAATGGTAACAGTTACCAATCCGAGTGGGCCCAGTAGTGAAGCACATCATATGTCAAGTTCTATACCTTCCTCTACCATATAATTTGTTGTTAGGAAGACCTTGGATACACACCATGCAGGTTGTTCCATCCACCTACCACCAATGTATCAAGTTTCTACATAATGGTGTGAAAATTACAATCCTGGGTGATGCAAATCCCTTTGCATATTGTAACAATATCAACCATCAACCAGAGATTACCATTCGCAATAATAGAGAGGCTATCCCATCCACATCATATGTAAGTCTAGCCTCTCTTTCAAGTTCAAACACCACTATACCCAAGAAGGAGAAGCTAAAGATGAAAATAGCAAAGGAAGGTCCTGGGAGTACAATCTCAGCCACCTCTTTTGTGTTGGGAAACTACCCACTTCTCCTAGAACTCATTGTAAACCTCAAAGGTTACTTCAAAAGCCACAGGTCAAACTAGCATGCACTTTGATGCTTTTTATCCTTGGAAAAAGTCAAGAAGAAGAGATTAAAGATGAGGACTTAGGAGAATGGATCTATAAATATCCTACCACCATGAACATCCCACAAGCTAAGCTTCCCACAGATCAATATGGAAAAGGCCTTCTCATTATGCAAAGAATGGGTTATGATGGTCAGAGTGCTTTGGGACCTTACAAGCAAGGATGACATGAGCCGCAGCCAGAATTAAAGCCCAAAGATAACATGGGATTAGGCTTTCAAAAAGAAATCCATCCTAAGCTCAGATTCAAAGGGAAACCAAACAAACCTCTATATTAGCCTAAAACTCGAAAGAGGCCGCCTTTGATTATATCAGCAATACCAAGCACCATACCAACTACCCCATTGAGGATAAAGATCCCAACAATATCATCCACAACACCAATCATCCCACCAATCACAACAACAACCCCATTAGCAGCAGCAACTGCATCAATAGCACCATTAGCAGTATCAGAACCCCCAACAGTATCAACAACACTGACAATTCCCTCAATAACAACAGATTCAACAATGTCGATACACCCAATATCAGATTCACTGATTCCAATAAACCTTCCTGTAGCACCAATCATTTCATCTACAAGGGTACATCAACCAATCACACCTGCATTGTTTAACTAAAAGGACATCCCAGTATGGTATAGTAATCAGATACTAGAAACCTACTCAGAGACTGACTCACATGAGTGGGAATTTGATTTAGTACATCTGAATACTTCAGCTGAGGTAGACATATCACCCCCTCTGCCTCACAAAGAAATCCCTATTTATGGAGAAGTGCAGATTAAAACCTCTTGGGTTACTGAACTGGAAACATGTTCCACAGACCCTACATCACATCCTATGCCCGATTCTGATAGGGAAAGTACCATCAACAACCTTCACCACAACATCTTAACCCTCACTAACACCTCTTATGAACTTAACCTAATCAATGAGATAATGCCCATTATCCATCTGGAACTCATTGAATGGAACCAATCTAATCCCCCATGACTTGACCATTTCCAAAATGATGAGGTGATCATTGATGTTTTGGAATTACAGGATAACATACCAAGTGGGGATCACAAAGCTAGATTCGCCATTGAACTTAATAGCGCAACATACTTTGAGGCAGATGCCAAACCTTTTAGCTAGAAAAATATAACAATAAAACATGGATCTTCCAGTGAAAACCACACTATGGCACTGTTTGATCCCAAAAAAGAAAAACGAAAGAGCATATCTAATAGTCAAAACCTCTTTGAGGCACTTGATGATTAAAGGTTTCACATCCTCCCTTCTAGTACATAGCAGGAATGGTCCACAATCCTTACTGAAGAAATAAAAGAATTCATTGTGGGGACTCCTGAAACTCCTCACCACATACATCTGGCATCTCTTTTTACTCCAGAGGAACAACCTAAGTTTGTTGAATTCTTCCAAATGTGTCAGATCAATTTTGGATGGTCATATGTAGACATGCCTGGTCTTGATCCTAATTTAGTCATGCATCACCTCACCATAGTAGATGGAGCTAAGCTTGTCAAATAGAAGCTTTGCAAGATCCACCCTCAGATAGTTGTGCTCATCAAAGAAGAACTTAAGAAACTCCTAGATGTTGTTTTATTAGACCAATTCATTATGCAGATTCGATATCCAACATTGTGCCTATCGACAAACCCAATGGGGGAATCCATATCTGTACTGACTTCAGAGATCTAAACAAGGCATGTCCTAAAGATGACTTCCCCTACCAAACATTGACATAATAGTAGACCTAACAATAGGACATGCCATGCTTTCTCTCATGGATGGATTTTCAAGGTACACCTAGATAAAGATCGCACCAGAGGATCAACATAAGATGACCTTCAGATGTCCATGTGGAACATACTATTGGAATGTAATGCCTTTTGGTCTAAACAATGCAGAGGCAACCTATCAAAGAGAAACGACCACCATCTTTCATAATATGATGCATACCATAATGGAAGATTATGTTGATGACTTACTGGAAAAATCACTAACTAGAGAAGGTCATCTGTAAATATTGGATAAAATCTTTGATAGACTGGAACAATATCATGTTCAACTCAACCCAAAGAAATGTGTCTTTGGAGTAACCTCAGGGAAGCTTCTAGGATACATTATCTCAAGAAAAGGTATTAAGGTTGATCCTGCAAAGGTTAAAGCAATCATGGACATGCCACCTCCAAAGAATATTAGTCAGATAAGGACACTCCAAGGGCAACTACAATCTATCTGAAGATTCATTGCACAACTAGCAGATAAGTGTCACCCCTTTACACACCTATTACACAAAAACATCCGCTTTCAATGGGATACCAGATGCCAACAAGCATTCCAAATGCTTAAAGACTATCTCATGAATACACCATTGTTGATCCTACCAGATCCGAGTAGACCTCTATTGCTCTATATTTCAGCAACAAATATAGCATTGGGTGTACTACTGGCATAGTATAATGCAGAAGGGAAAGAGTGTGTTGTATACTACATTTCTCGCACGCTAGTTGGCTATGAACTCAATTACACCCCTACTGAGCAAGATTGCCTAGCAGTAATCTTGGTAGCCTCTAAACTAACGCACTACCTATTAACACATAAAGTAAAACTCATTGCAAAGGTTGATCCATTAAAGTACTTACTTAGCAAAGCAGCATTGATTGGCTGCTTAGCCAAATGAGTGCTAATTCTAAGTGAATTTGACATCGAGTATGTAGATCGTAAGGCTATCAAGGGCTAAGTTACTGCAGATCAGTTGGCAGATTTAGTACATCTGAATACTTCAGTTGAGGTAAAAATATCCCCCTTTGCCTCACAAAGAAATCCCTATTTATGGAGAAGTGCAGATTAAAACTTCTTGGGTTCCTGAACTGGAAACATGTTCCGTAGACCCTACATCACATTCTACACCTGATTCTAATAGGGAAAGTACCATCAACGACCTTCACCACAACATCTTAACCCTCACTAACACCTCTTATGAACTTAACCTAATCAATGAGATAATTCCCATTATCCATCTGGAACTCATTGAATGGAACCAATCTAATCCCCCATGACTTGACCATTTCCAAAATGATGAGGTGATCATTGATGTTTTGGAATTATAGGATAACATACTAAGTGGGGATCACAAAGCTAGATTCGCCATTGAACTTAATAGCGCAACATACATTAAGGCGGATGCCAAACCTTTTAGCTGGAAAAATATAACAATAAAACATGGATCTCCAAGTGAAAACCACATTGTGGCACTGTTTGATCCCACAAAAGAAAAATGAAAGAGTGTATCTAATAGTGAAAACCTCTCTGAGGCGCTTGAAGATTAAAGGTTTGACATCCTCCCTTCTAGTACATAGCAGGAATGGTCCACAATCCTTACTGAAGAAATAAAAGAATTCATTGTGGGGACTCCTAAAACTCCTCACCACATACATCTGGCATCTCTTTTTACTCCAGAAGAACAACCTAAGTTTGTTGAATTCTTCCAAATGTGTCAAATCAATTTTGGATGGTCATATGCAGACATGCCTGGTCTTGATCCTAATTTAGTCATCCATCACCTCACCATAGTAGGTGGAGCTAAGCTTGTCAAATAGAAGCTTTGCAAGATGCACCCTCAGATAGTTGTGCTCATCAAAGAAGAACTTAAGAAAATCCTAGATGTTGTTTTATTAGACTAATTCATTATGCAGATTGGATATCCAACATTGTGCCTATTGACAAACCCAATGGGGGAATCCATATTTGTACTGACTTCAGAGATCTAAACAAGGCATGTCCTAAAGATGACTTCCCCTACCAAACATTGACATAATTGTAGACCTAACAATATGACATGCCATGCTTTCTCTCATGGATGGCTTTTCAGGGTACACCCAAATAAAGAATGCACCAAAGGATCAACATAAGACGACCTTCACATGTCCATGTGGAACATACTATTGGAATGTAATACCTTTTGGTCTAAACAATGCAGAGGCAACCTATCAAGGAGAAATGACCACCATCTTTCATAATATGATGCATACCATAATGGAAGATTATGTTGATGACTTACTGGGAAAATCACTAACTAGAGAAGGTCATCTGTAAATATTAGATAAAATCTTTGATAGACTGGAACAATATCATGTTCGACTCAACCCAAAGAAATGTGTCTTTGGAGTAACCTCAGGGAAGCTTCTAGGAAACATTATCTCAAGCAAAGTTATTAAGGTTGATCCTGCAAAGGTTAAAGCAATCATGGACATGCCACCTCCAAAGAATATTAGTTAGATAAGGACACTCCAAGGGCAGCTACAATCTATCTGAAGATTCATTGCACAACTGGCAGATAAGTGTCACCCCTTTACACACCTGTTACACAAAAACATCTGCTTTCAATGGGACACCAAATGCCAACAAGCATTCCAGATGCTTAAAGACTATCTCATGAATACACCATTGTTGATCCTACCAGATCCGAGTAGACCTCTATTGCTCTATATTTCAGAAACAAATATAGCATTGGGTGTACTACTGGCATAGTATAATGCAGAAGGGAAAGAATGTGTTGTATACTACATTTCTCGCACGCTGGTTGGCTATGAACTCATTTTTACCCTTATTGAGCGAGATTGCCTAGCAGTAATCTTGGCAGCCTTTCAACTAAGGCACTACCTATTAACACATAAAGTAAAACTCATTGCAAAGATTGATCCATTAAAGTACTTACTTAGCAAAGCAGCATTGATTGGCTGCTTAGCCAAATGGGTGCTAATTCTACGTGAATTTGACATCAAGTATGTAGATCGTAAGGCTATCAAGGGCCAAGTTACTGCAGATCAGTTGGCAGATTTAGTACATCTGAATACTTCAGTTGATGTAGACATATCACCCCCACTACCTCACAAAGAAATCCCTATTTATGGAGAAGTGCAGATTAAAACCTCTTGGGTTCCTGAACTAGAAACATGTTCCACAGACCCTACATCACATACTACGCCTGATTCTAATAGGGACAGTACCATCAACGACCTTCACCACAACATCTTAACCATCACTAACACCTCTTATGAACTTAACCTAATCAATGAGATAATGCCCATTATCCATCTGGAACTCATTGAATGGAACCAATCTAATCCCCCATGACTTGACCATTTCCAAAATGATGAGGTGATCATTGATGTTTTGGAATTACAGGATAACATACCAAGTGGGGATCACAAAGCTAGATTCGCCATTGAACTTAATAGCGCAACATACTTTGAGGTGGATGCCAAACCTTTCAGCTGGAAAAATATAACAATAAAACATGGATCTTCAAGTGAAAACCACACTGTGGCACAGTTTGATCTCACGAAAGAAAAATGAAAGAGCGTATCTAATAGTGAAAACCTCTCTGAGGCACTTGACGATTAAAGGTTTGACATCCTCCCTTCTAGTACATAGCAGGAATGGTCCACAATCCTTACTGAAGAAATAAAAGAATTCATTATGGGGACTTCTGAAACTCCTCACCACATATATCTGGCATCTCTTTTTACTCCAGAGGAACAACCTAAGTTTTTTGAATTCTTCCAAATGTGTCAAATCAATTTTGGATGGTCATATGTAGACATGCCTGGTCTTGATCCTAATTTAGTCATGCATCACCTCACCATAGCAGATGGAGCTAAGCTTGTCAAATAGAAGCTTTGCAAGATGCACCCTCAGATAGTTGTGCTCATCAAAGAAGAACTTAAGAAAATCCTAGATGTTGTTTTATTAGACCAATTCATTATGCAGATTGGATATCCAACATTGTGTATGTCGACAAACCCAATGGGGGAATCCATATCTGTACTGACTTCAGAGATCTAAACAAGGCATGTCCTAAAGATGACTTCCCCTACCAAACATTGACATAAATGTAGACCTAACAATAGGACATGCCATGCTTTCTCTCATGGATGGCTTTTCAGGGTACACCCAGATAAAGATCGCACCAGAGGATCAATATAAGATGACCTTCACATGTCCATGTGGAACATACTTTTGGAATGTAATGCCTTTTGGTCTAGACAATGTAGAGGCAACCTATCAAAGAGAAATGACCACCATCTTTCATAATATGATGCATACCATAATGGAAGATTATGTTGATGACTTACTGGCAAAATCACTAACTAGAGAAGGTCATATGCAAATATTAGATAAAATCTTTGATAGACTGGAACAATATCATGTTCGACTCAACCCAAAGAAATGTGTCTTTGGAGTAACCTCAGGGAAGCTTCTAGGATACATTATCTCAGGCAAAGGTATTAAGGTTGATCCTGCAAAGGTTAAAGCAATCATGGACATGCCACCTCCAAAGAATATTAGTCCGATAAGGACACTCCAAGGGCAGTTACAATTTATCTGAAGATTCATTGCACAACTGGCAGATAAGTGTCACCCCTTTACACACCTGTTACACAAAAACATCTGCTTTCAATGGGATACCAAATGCCAACAAGCATTCCAGATGCTTAAAGACTATCTCATGAATACACCATTGCTGATCCTACCAGATCCGAGTAGACCTCTATTGCTCTATATTTCAGCAACAAATATAGCATTGGGTGTACTACTGGCATAGTATAATGTAGAAGGGAAAGAGTGTGTTGTATACTACATTTCTCGCACGTTGGTTGGCTATGAACTCAATTACACCCCTATTGAGCAAGATTGCCTATCAGTAATCTTGGTAGCCTCTAAACTAAGGCACTACCTATTAACACATAAAGTAAAACTCATTGCAAAGATTGATCCATTAAAGTACTTACTTAGCAAAGCAGCATTGATTGGCTGCTTAGCCAAATGGGTGCTAATTCTAAGTGAATTTGACATTGAGTATGTAGATCGTAAGGCTATCAAGGGCCAAGTTATTGTAGATCAGTTGGCAGATGCACCCCTCATAGGCAATCATCCTCTTATTTCCAATTTTCTAGATGAAGAGATATTCATGATCACAACAACATAACCATGTAAACTATACTTTAATGGTTCCTATACTAGACATGGCTCGGGGGCAAGCATTCTGCTTATCACACCTCAAGGTGACATCATCCCGGAGTCTTACAGGCTAACTTTTTCATGCACAAACAACATAGCTGAATATGAGGCCTTGATCACAGGACTCCAACTAGCTGTACAATGGAATTTAAAAGAGCTAGAAGTATATGATGACTCCCAAATAGTCATCTGACAAGTCATAGACGAATATCAAACCAACGATGACAAACACATGCCGTACAAGCAAATGATGGACAAATTAAAGGCATCATTTACTACTATCACCTTTGAGTAGATACGAAGAGATCAGAATTGAGTTGCTGATGGTATGGCTACTATTGTATCTCTCCTAGATCTTCCACAGAATTTAACACATTGTCAGTTCTTGGTAGAACAGATTTGGATTCCCACTTATGATATCCCTAAATCCAAGATGATATGTCACCTTGTCGGTTCTGAATCCCCATGGTATGGTGATTTATACACCTATCTCCATGATCACACACTTCCTCCTAACCAATGTAAAACCTTCATTTGCCAAACCACTCGATATACCATTATTGCTGAAACCCTATACCAATGTAGTCATGATGGTACTCTCCTTCGATGTTTGGAACATGATGAGATAACAAAGGCCTTGGAAGAGGTACATGAAGGAATTTGTGGGACTCATGCAAGCGGTATGTTCTTAGTTGGATACTATTGGCCGTCTATGGAAAAAGACTCCTACTATTTTTTCATAAAATGCAAGAAATGCCAAGTTCATGGAGACCTGATACATGCACCAACACTGGAATTGCAACCAATCACAACATCATGGCCCTTTTGTCAATGGGGACTTGACCTTGTGGGTAAAATCCATCCATCTTCATCCAATGACCACAAATTTACCATTACCACCTCCAAATACTTCACAAAGTGGATTGAAGGTGTTCCACTTAGACAAGTCACTGGTAAGAAGATCGTCTCATTCATCCTTAATTACATCATCTAATGATATGGTGTACCCATGTCCATCATCAGAGATAATGGTCTTCCTTCCAAAAATTAGGATGTTCATGAGCTCTGTGAGAAGTTTCACATCAAACACCGCTTTTCCAAGCCCTATTAACCACAAGGCAATGGTAAGGCCGAAGCATCGAACAAGAACATATTAAGAATCCTCAACAAGAAAGTAAATGATGTCAGTCATGATTGGCATGTTCAATTAAATCCAGCACTATGGGCCTTTCGAACTAGCATGCAAACCCCTATAGGTGCAACTCCTTACTCACTGGTCTATGGAGTAGAGGCTATTTTACCTATTGAAGTTGAGATACCATCTCTATGGGTTTCCTTGCATAATCTCATACATGATGAGGCATACAAAGTATCCCATCTCCAAGATTTAGAACTACTTGATGAGAAACGACAAGCTACATACAACCACCTCAAAGCCTATCAGCAACTAATGAGCAGGAGCTATAATCATTGAGTTAGACCTCATTCATTTGAGGTAGGTGATCTTGTTCTTAGAGAAAACCCTTGTAACCAGCCAAATAGAGAACATTAGGGAAAGTTTGAATCAAACTAGTTGGGTCCATATGTTATTACTGTTGTATTTGGGTCTAGGGCATATCAATTGGCTACTTCAGAAGGAGAACCGCTAGCAAATCCAATCAATAACATGCACCTCAAATGGTTTTATACATAAGCTATATAAAGCATCAGGTTCCCATACATATCATAAAAATACAAAAAACATTCAGATAAATGTCTTGAAGAAAATACAAAATAATCAAAATAGTAAAGACAAATCATGCATCCAAATGGTGAATAGCCACTTTGGTGGCACCTTGGGTAACTACGATGGTGAAAACCTGGCAAATAGATTCCACTCGTAAAGGCTATGGCTCCATTGTCTTTCAGGCTTGTTGCGATCACATTCATTGCACCCACTCATCCATCAGTCAAAACCATGGCTTGTTATTGATCTGCAATCAAGGATAGTACTTCGTGAATCTTGCATCCCACTTTTTCATAGTCATGTCTAAACTGAGGGAAATCCTCTTAAACCTATTAATGGAAGTGGATTCTACGTCACTTATGATTCATTGAGTTCTTCATTCAAAACTATCTCATAAAACCCCAAAACATTCAAAATTATCTCATAAAATCCAAAAACATTCAAAAAATTGTCTCATAAATTCAAAAACCATTCAAAAAACACTCACAAAATAGAAAAACATTATAAAACATCACAAATCGACCAAAAACATGGCAACACATAAAACCCTTTATATGTACACATCGCAAAAAAACATTTTAAAGCTACTCAAAATGATGATCACTTATCACATCAACCAAACAATCCAAAACAAGGACACACAACTGTCTTCAACAAGGATGCATCCTTCCTTGCCAAAGCAAAGACATGATAACATTGTTTTTTGACAAGAAAATTTTGTTTAAGCTATCAATTACTTGGTCGGTTTGATAAAGTTATATATTCATTTATATCAGGTTCCTACGCTACTCAAGGATGGTTCCTAAGTATCATTTTTGTTTGTGTATCTTCTGCAAATTATTCCTATGAAGTTCTGGGGCATCTACTAATGGTGTCTACGTGGGAAGTTCACTAAGCTATGTGAACTTATGCAAAATACAGTCATGAATCACTATGGCTTGCTGACTACAACATATACCTCGACCATATGAGCATGAACCATTATGGAGGGTCCATATTCTTTATTCTTTATTTATGCTGCTTCTTTGCAGTTACAATGCTCCATCCTTGGTTCCTACTACCTCATCCAAGATTGATACTACCATACTCAATGATGAAAATAAATCACTATGGATCGTCATTTTATCTCATCTGTTTATATTGCATTCTGTTGCATATCAGCCATCCATTTGAACATTCATTATTCATATGCATGGTTTTGTATGCAAGTTTGAACAAGTTTTTAAAAATGAGACGTTATTTGGTCTTGTATAAAATCATGAAAGAGTTCTTTGATACATCATCAGTGCATCATGCAAAGTCTAAACAACCTTGCATTCATCTATCATGAGCACATCGCATTGTCATTTCATTACATTTAGTTGCATTTGAATAAACCTAGTTCATTATCATGTACGTGCATATAGGTTTTATTAACTTCATTCTTATATATTCATTAAAGGGCATTTCATATCATTTAGTTTCATTTGTATACATAAAATTCATTCTCATTGGCTTGCATTAGTATCATTATATCATTTCATCATTACAAAAATCATGACATTTACATTCATTTGTATACATTTCTCATTATTACATATTATCATTATTAACCATTACTATGTATTCATTTAGTATCATTTAAACTCATCATTCACCATCATTTACATTTGATTAGCATGCATTTGTTTAGATTTCCTTAGCTGCATACATTTATTTATCTATCCATTAGTTAAAAGTGCATTTATCTATCCATCTAGTATGAGAATATACTCATTCGTTTCATCTTACACTAATTTCATTTAGGATTCATTATAATGCATTCATTAACCTTTTTAATTGCATTAAGGTGTAGTTATTCATTACCCATGAGTTGCATTATCATCACATTATCATTTCACTTAATCATATCTTATAACATTTAGAATTATCACAAACCAAAACCATTTGTCTCAACATTGGTTTGTACATTTTAGACATACATTGATTTAGATATCATCAAATAGACATTTGTACTTTTCATTTGTCTATCCATATTACATTCATTTTAACCATCTAAAAGCATTTACATAATTCATTCATTCAAAATAATGAACCACCACTGCATATCATCATCTCATCAACATAAAACACAAGTACTATCTATATCATCATTAGTATCATTTCATTATGGATACATAATCATCAAGGCATTACATACATAAAGAATTTCACCAACACATCATGCACATATAAACCTGCATCCACATGTTAGTATCACATTCATAAACATGCATATAGACATCATATAAATCCAACATAACAATCATATAGCAATCATCTCATCAACGCCTACATATAGCAAGTACAAATACCCATCTAAGCATAAATCATAGATCATCATCCTGCATAAATCAATACATATCATCAAAATGCATATCATCACAAAATATGGGATCTACTCATATAACATATCATATCACAAAAACATACATGTATCAGAGTATAATGAAGTCAAAAATATCTCTACCAAGAGCCATCCAAGATAGTCCAAAATGACAATGTAATAAAATACATAAATGCTCTCTCAAATGCCACTCTGACTAGATGTTGCACCACCATCACCACCAGAACCACCATCACCACTTGCTCTCCCACTACCCCTTGCACCACCTATACTATCTCACCATGGAGGACACATCACACCACCATTACTTTGCATCCTCAAAGACCGCTTTGATCTCACCAAACACATCTATGCATAGCTCAGTACTCGCTGACTAGCTAACACCATTTGCTCATATAAACCCCAACAATAATCTATCTTCACTTGCACTCACTCAATCTCCCTCATCACATCCCCAGTAGGACCCTATGCTCCTACCCAAGGTCGTACACTCTTCTACAGCTCTATCAATCTCTCCACTGCATCATCTCTCTCTCGTAGCACTACAGTCGACTCTAACTCCCATGCAAACAATTGCACATCTCTAGCTGCAACCTCCACCTCCATATTCTCTAGCTGAGTCTACAAGAATAATATCATATGATCCTACATATCTCCTCCACCTATAGCTCCCTCTCCTCTAGTGGCTCCCTCTCCCGTATCCATAGGTGCCTCCCCCTCCCCCATATCCCTGCTACCTAATCTAACTCCTCCCTGCATCAAAGGCCCCAGTGATAGTCTCAATGGCCACCCGCCTCTCCCTCTCCATTGTAACCATCCACCTCCACCACCTCCACCTCCAAATCCCCCACCCCCTCCAAATTCACCACCTCCACCTCCTCCTCCATCACCACCACCCACATCACCTCCTCCTCCATCACCTGCTCCTCCATCACCTTTCCCTTGTCCTCATACTACCACTTTGCAACCTCCTCTCATCCTCCATCTCTATCTCCTCTCCTCCTCAAAGGATGGATTTGGCTTTGTTGGATCTGATATGCAAGGAATTGGATGTGCTATAATATACTGTGTATACTCACCAGTAGCACCTGCATATACGATGTCCAACCTCATCTGCCATGGTCTCGCCTGTAGAGTCTGAAACTCTGCTAAAGATGGATCATAAGGTAATACTAGCCCCCATAGGGACCTCTCTCGTACCACCCGTGCATACTCTCTAGACCCACTCGACAACCGCTGCCTCTATCCAAACTGTCTCAGCACTCTACCAGGTACCTATCTCTCCATATTGTAGGCTATCCTACCAATTAGGTATCGTGTCATAAATACATAAGGCAAGGCCTCTCCATCATCCTCCTAGGGCCCACACTCAATATACAGCCTCCAGATCACTCTATCCAAATCATTAAGCACCTGCCACCACCACTCTAACTTCCCCAAGTGGGGCTGACTCATCATACCACCATACATATATACATAGGGCTGATCCACTGCCCTAAATCTAAGACTCACTGGTCAGGTCACAAGTAGGTGCTCCCATGCCCAGATATGTAGCAGAGTGATCCCCACTTGCAGTGAGCTAACCAAACGATATGCTACCTCATGCAGCTCTTGATATAAGTGCAACAAAATGAATGGTCCCCATGCAAAGCGGGTCCCCTCAGTCATCATCTTCTCTATCACCTGGCCCCAACCCACGGCCAGTCCATGAGATCATCGATCTGGGCATAGCAGTCCCCCAACATTACTTCATAAAACAAGAGGTAGTGGCTCATACAAGGCAACTATATTCTCCCATGCTATCGAGCCATCATGAATAAACACATCCTCATCAAAAAATCATTGCATTGTTGTTGTCCCCTAGGCTCAGTCATATGTCACTAAATCTCCTCAAATGGGAATGTGTAGGATACGACATACATCCTCCAGTGTCATAGTCATCTCCCCTTGTGTTAGGTGAAACGTACATGTCTCACTGTGCCACCGCTCTGCCAATTCTCTCACCAAACCACGATTTATCTGAATCACGAGCATATACATCACATCGTATAGGCCTGTCATTGCAATGCAATCAACCTCAGCCTCTGTCAACCGATCTTGCAACACCTGTGTGGCTGGATGCCTCTCCCACATCTGTAAGACACGAAGCTCCTCCTACACACACACATCAACCATCATTATCACTTGTTTTATTTCAAACTTTCTTAAGTTTCAACCTAGACTATCAATAGATACTTTAATCAAGTATCTTCAGGTCTCAATAGGTAAGCAATCATGGCACACCTAGACTACAACAGACATTTATCCTAATGACCTAAGTCTCAATAGGATGCTATGGTTCAAAACAACTTCCCTCTACATCCATCCATCATTGGCATCTAATTTCCTAACAAAAATGCTACTTTGCAAACAATAGTGCTACTATGTTGACAATCACGCTACAACAACTACACATTAGCACTAAACCAACAATAGCACTAGAACCACTACGCAAACGCGCCATATCACAACCATAGTGCTACAAGCAGGACTCAAAAGCACCATATCACACCTATTTTTCTTTCTTTGAAACGACATGATAAACCACACCATCTCAAAGAGGGGCAAATGTAGTCACATAAATCTGTCCAATTTAATAAAATTAATATTTGCTATTTATTTGATTAAAAACCTATTAACCATCAATTAATTAAATTAACATTTAATTAATTCATCTTCAAACATTCTCTTATTAATTAAATAAATTATTCAATTTATTTTAATTAATTCATTAAACTAAATTCACAATCAATTAAATGAATAAAGTTTATTTATTTCATTTAATCCCCTTTCCTCTTTTAAATAAATTAAATAAAACATTTATTTAAATCATTAAAATCTCCCCCATTTGTATTCTCCTAAAAATGCAAGTTGCACCTATTTGTTGAAATAAATGAATTTTATTTTAATAAAAATTATATTTTCCCTCACCCACCAAACCCACTTGCAATCCTAAATCGCCTTCTAGACTCTTATAACCCCTTCCTAATTAGCCTAATCTATCCCCTAATTATTGTCACATTCCTAGGCAACTTGGAGTCCCTTCTCAAAGACTTCAAAGTCTTTGAAAAGCATTTAAGGCTTGATGTGTTCAACAAGCTAACCTCTAAAGTCTTCTAAACGACTAATGGCTCTTACATGACCATTTATGGTTAAATCGACTTGCACCCATGGTTAGCGACTTTTACCGCTAACTCAACCCTCATGTAACCCATGTGTCTCCTCAAGCATTTATTGCTTTGACCATGGTTATCCTCACTAACTCTTGCACAAGATTTTATCCATTGGATAAAAGGATTATTCCTTGGATAATGAATTCATCCATTCAACTCAACCTTAACCTTACCTCCCAAGCTAACCCTCAAGTCATGTCAATCATTTAATGCTTCTTCCCTCTCCTCTCAACCCCTCTCATGTTGACACTTGTCATCCAGGGATTGGATTGAAAGTCCTCACATGGATCTTAAACCCTTCAATCTTGACCCTTGTTGAGATTACTCAATCTCTACCATCCATTACTCCATTTTCCCTATAAATAGAGCTCATTTCTTCATAATCCAGATCCTAAAAACTTGTATGCATTTACCTTATAGTCATTTTTAGATAGAGAGTATTTAGCATAAATCATTCATATTCACTCTTTTGTCTTAAAATCAATACTAGATAATTAGATAGTCTCTCATTTTAGCTTTTGTTCACACTTGCATAGCATAGATTAATCATTTTTCAATCTTGACCCTCCATAATGCATCCATAGTGCAAAAAGCTGTTGAAAGCTACACTTATTTGGAACTTGGAGAGGAGAGGAACAAGGAACGAGAAGCTACTAGCATGGTAGAGAGAATATGGAGATGTTTAGTTACATTTTTTAGATTCATTAAGCTTTATATTTGTTTTGTAGTGTCTTTCTTGATATTCTTGCTTAGGATAGTTTTTTCCATGTGATTTCTAACACTAACGAATTGGTTTCTTGTTTTTTGTGTTTGGTTATCATAACAAATCTTTCCATTTTGCAGAGCATGAAGAAGAATAGAGATAAATCTTGTTACTATGCTGATGAAGGAGTTACTGATGATTTTGATGAAGAACCGACAGACAATGGATGGGTTTTTCTCGCCATAAAAGAAGATCGACCGACACCTATTGTTCCACCAATAGAGCAGGCCCTGGTAGCTAAAATTGAGGAAAAGGATGAATGGATCATAGATTTTGGATGTTCACATAATATGACTATTGATAAAAGTAAATTCTTGTCTTTTTAGGAACTCAGTGGAGGTCTAGTAAGATTTGGTGATGATAAAGCTTTTTTAATCAAAGGAAAAGGCACTATATCTTTGGATGGTAAGAACAATACTGACAATGTTTATTATGTTAAAGGTTTGAAGCATAATCTTTTGAGTGTTGGTCAATTAGTTGACAAGTGATTTCAGTTAAAGTTCAAGAATGGTAAATGCAAAATTAGAAATAGAACTAGATTGGATATTGCAACCGGTAATCAGACTAAAGGTAATATCTTTCATTTGAACAACAATGAAAAGACATGCTTGATTGCACATATTGATGAAAGTTGGTTATGGCATAAGAGACTTTGTCATGTAAATTTTGATTGCATTGTAAATATCAATTCAACTAAGGAAGTAAGGGATTTACCTAAGATTTTAAAACCTCATAATCTAGTATGTAAGGAATGTCAAATGGGAAAGCAAGTTAGAACAACTTTTAAGAGTATTTCTAAGAAATCCAATAATGTTCTTGATTTAATCCATACTGACTTGTGTGGTCCGACAAGAGCAAGAAGTCTACAAAGAGATCAATACTTTATGCTAATTATTGATGATTATTCTAGAATGTGTTAGCTTACTTTTTTCAGGGAGAAATTAGAAGCTTTTGGAAAAATTTAGATTGTTCAAGGCAATGGTAAAAAATAAAACCGGTACGAAAATCAAATGTTTTAGATCAGATCAAGGAGGACAATTTACATCAAAAGAATTTAATACATTTGTGAAGTGAATGGTATCAAAAGCCAACTATCAGCACCTCGGACACCTTAGCAAAATGGAATTGTGGAAAGAAAGAACATAACTATCTTGGAAGCAGCTAGAAGTATGATATTGGAAGAAAATCTACCTCATGTGTATTGGAGAGAAGCAGTGAATACAATAGTTTACACTTTCAACGGAGTTCACATCAAAGGTGAAATTGGTAAGACCCCTTATGAACTATGGTTTGGTAATACTCCTACTCTTAACTACTTCAAAATATTTGGAAGCAAATGTTATATTAGGAGATATGAGTGTATTGGTAAATTTGATCCTAGAAGTGATGAAGGAATATTTCATGGTTATTCATCTAAGAGCAAGACATATAGATGTTTTAACAAAAGATTGCAAAAGGTCATTAAGAGTGCTAATGTGAACATAGATGAACACTTTAGAGGAAATTCAAGGTCTGTAGACTCTAAACTAGCAATTGAAATGATGATAAATGAGCCTATACAAAGTGTACTGATACAAAATATGGATCTGGTCACACCGTCATCATCAGAGAATTCCATAGTGACTGAAGAACAACAACATGTGAATAAACCTAGGTATGTAAGACTGAATCACTCCAAAAATTAGATAATTGGGAACAAGTATCAAGGTGTTATGACAAGAGTTAGACTATAAAATGAAGAGGTATGCTTAATTTCTCAAATTGAACCAACATTTGTTATTGAAGCTTGTCAAGATGAACATTGGATAAAAGAAATGGAAGATGAATTAGAACAAATTGAAAAGAACAATACATGGATATTAGTTCCCCGGCCTAAAGACAAATTTAATTGGAACTAAATGTGTATTTAGAAATAAACTTAATGAAGATTGTAAGGTAATCAGGAACAAAGCAAGATTAGTGTCTAAGGGATATTTTGTTGGCAATATTGCATTATAACAGACAATGAAATATTGTTGGCATTTCATAAGGATATTGAGAAGGTTGTTGATGATTATGTATATAACTAATTAAAGATGTTTACTATCTTGATATTGTTAATTTGTCATTGATGTCAAGAAATTAATTATATAATTTAGTATGATGCTGCCATATCTTGAGAAGTATGATATGAAGATTATAAAGATGTCGGTAAAAGACACAAGAAAGAATATGATGATTAAGGTGATGAATAAGGTATTCAATGGGAAACTAGTACCGAGTCAGACAATGATGAGATCATGATGTTTAGATTGTTTTAAACATCATAGATATGTTGTAAATATAAAGGTTAATACTATACTATTTTATCAAGCAAAGAACCTAGTCGGTAAACCCTAAGCTTATTGCTATCGGTTAATAAAGGCGGAATGTCTACCGAGTGAAGTTTAGTATTCACCGAGTCATAACCAAGCTATAACAGAATGCATTAAATGTTTACATGCATTATTTAATGAAGGAAGCTGATCAGCTGGAACTGATCAATGATTAGTGAGCCATGAATGAAGTTTGTTAATGAATCTAAGGCAATGAAAAGTCGGCATGAAGATCTACAGCTCAGATTGAACCGCAATACCCTGGCACAAGTTCCAAGACTAATATACAAGTTCCAAGGTGGGGTAAAATGTTTCTAGATCAAAAGATACATTAAACCTGGACAAGATTGAAGATTGCATGGCTATGATTGATCATGGGAAATGTGATCAAGGAGATTAAGGAGTTACCTAATTGTTTATAAATAGGAAACTGTTGATAAACAATGTATGCGGGCAAGTGTATGCACATGGATGCTACATAGTGATTATCGAGAACAAAAGCTTGAAGACCTATTTGAATAACAGAGTATAGAAGCCCAACAGATAGACAAGATTAGTTCTATGTCTAGATTTTATTAAACAAATAAGAATCTGCTTTAGCATTTTAGATGTGAAGTTGTAGATAGATTTTATTACTGCTATTTTGTGAAAGTGATAGAAAATCTCTTAACTGAGTGGACTTAACAGTCTTATTTGTAAAACCCTCTAGCAAGGTGACATTCTGATTGAGTGTTTGAAATCCTTTAACAAGGTCACCTCTAACAAGGTGAAGATCCTAACAGATCTGAGGGAAATCCCTTAATCGGGTCACATCTAGCAATGTGTTTGTAATCTTTAACAAGATTTTCTTTTAACTGAGCATACTCTAGAAGAGTATATTTCTTAGTGGGTCTGAAATCCCATAGTGGTTTTACCCTATTTGGGTTTCCACATTAAATCTGGTGCTATGAGGTTTATGATGTTCATATGCTTTTGAGTTTGCATGTTTAATAGTTCTGGTTATATTACTGAAATATATGTTATCGAGGTTGAATTTGCTGTTTTTATGGAAGATTAAGTTTGTATGATTCACCCCCCCTCTCATCTTGTTGGCTATTGGATCTATACTTATATTAAGTATCAGAACTATCAATTGGTACCAGAGCTTCTGGACTCTAGAAGGAAATTTTAAAGGCACTTGAGTTAAAGATCCAAATATGTATAAGAGGGATGCACCAAAGCTGAACAAGTCAAGTTTCTCTACATGGCAGAAAAGGATGAAGCTACATCTATCAAGAGTTGGAGAATATGTGGTATACTATCTGGAGAATGATTTTGTTAAACCGAACACCTATCCATTGACTATGGAAGAGATAAAGGCAAAGCAAGAACTATTGAAGAAAAGGATATAACAAGTAAGTTGTTAAGAACCCTTCTACCAGCTTATGCAATCTGAGTCTCTGCAATCAATGAATTGAGGTCTGTACCTAATATGCTAGTTTCTTTAGATGCTACTATTGGTAAGCTACATGCATTTGAGTTAAGTAATTTTGATAACAATGGATCTTCGGTAAATAAAGTTGAATCTGCATTTAGTTCTTTTCATCTTGATGAATCTAATGATTTCAATGAAAGAAAGTATAAGTACACTGAAGGAGATCATAGTGGAGCAAGTGAAAGATTTTGTAAGAACATGGAGGTAGTACACAAATTATAAGAGGAAATCAGAAAGCAAGAAGAGTTTGAAGCACTATTAGCCAAAAGGTTACCGAGAGGCAAAGGTAAGTATAAAGGAAAACTACCTTTGAAATGTTTCAATTGTGATAAAATAGGACATATGGCTTCTAACTGTTATGACAAAGATTCTACTGAAAAGAGAGATTACCGAGATGATAGATAGAAAGATAATCATTACAGAGGATGCTGAGACTTCAGAAGAAGAGATAGAAAGACATGCCTAATAGCTGATGAGGAATCCAATGATGATAAATCAGGTGAGACTGATATAGAGGAAATAGTTTATGTGGCTATCAAGGATGGATCAGATGAAGAGAGGTATGAAGAAAAAGCCCTAATATCTCACATAAACAATAATGATTCTTGGATTATATACAGTGGATACTTACATCATATGACAGGAGATAAACACAAGTTTGTTATATTGGAATATTATCATGGAGGCTATGTTAGATTTGGTAATGATGCACCATGTCCGGTGAGAGGTAAAGGATCTATAACACTTCTTGATAATTAAAGATGCAATGATGTTTATTGGGTTGAAGGTCTGAAATACAATTTGTTGAGTGTAGCACAGCTAAACAACACAGGTTACCGAATAGAATTTCAGAAGGGAATTGTCAAAGTTCATGACAAAAATGGAAAGTTAGCTGCTACCGGGACACAAACAAAAGGTAACACATTTCACCTTGACTCAACTCAGAATAAGTGTTTGCATGGAAATTTAAATGATACCTGGTTATGGCATAAAAGGTTTTGTCATGTCAATTTTGATAATCTGATCAAAATAAGAAAGAAGCACAGAGTAAGAGGTCTAGCAAGTCTTGAAAAACCTGAGAATGCTATGTGTCGAGAATGTGAAATGGGTAAGATGACAAGATCAAGCTTTACAAGTAAGTCTTACACTTCTAAAGGAATTTTAGATCTAGTGCACACTGATCTTTGTGGTCCTATGAAAGTTCAAAGTTATTATGGTGATAAATATTTCATACTATTTGTGGATGACTATTCAAGGATGATGTCAGTAATACTTTTAAAAGAAAAATCAGAAGCTTTTCAAATGTTTAAATGGTACAAGGCAAGAGTTGAAAATGAAACAGGAAGACAACTGAAATGTCTTAGATCAGATAGAGGAGGAGAGTTCAATCTAATGAGTTCAACTTATTTTGCAATGATCATGGTATTAAAAGACAAGTATCTGCACTGAGAACTCCACAACAGAATGGAATAGCTGAGAGAAGAAATAGATCTATTGTGGATTGTGCTAGAACACTGATGATTGAAAAGAAGGTGCAACAAACATTTTGGAGAGAAGCAATAAGCACAACAGTTTACACCTTGAACCAAGTTCATTTAAAGAAAGGTACTTTGAAAACACCATATGAAATCTGGTATGATAAGAAACCTAATGTAAGTTATTTTAAAATCTTTGGAAGTAGATGCTATGTTCATAAAGATGATAGAAATGGCAAATTTGATCAGAAAAGTGAAGAAGGAACATTTCTAGGTTACTCTTCTAGAAGCAAAGCATTTAAATGTCTGATCAAATCATCTAACAAAATAGTAGAAAGTGCAAATGTGAAAATTGATGAATTTGCAGAAAGAAATGATGAAAGAAATTCTAAGGAACCAGAAGACTATGATGAATTTGTCTATGTTCAACCAAGAAGTCCTACCAAGAAGACTGTTGAAGAAAATGAAGAGAATATCTAGTTACCGGGTGATGAAGAAGATCATACAGAGTCTATCGAGCCTGTATTAGCTAAGTATGTCAGAGGACATCATGCACCAAGTCAGATTATAGGAGATAAGGATGATCTAGTGATGACAAAGAACAAACTGAGATAGAACACATATTTGATATCTGAATTTGAACCGAGAATAGTGAAAGAGGCATTTAACAGTGAAGATTGGATAAATGCTATGATAGAAGAGATTGATCAAATCAAGAAGAATGACACATGGACACTAATCCCAAGACCAAAGGACAAAAATGTAATCGATACAAAGTGGATTTTTAGAAACAAGCTAAATGAAAAAGGAGAGGTCATTCAAAACAAAGCAAGACTAGTTTGCAAAGGTTATGCTCAAGAAGAAGGAATTGATTATGGTGAAACTTTTGCACCTGTTGCTAGACTTGAAGGAGTTAGAACATTGTTGGCCTATGCTGCTTTCAAAAATTTCAAGATATATCAAATGGATGTCAAATTTGCATTTTTGAATGGAATATTAGAAGAAGAAGTTTTCATTGAACAACCTAAAGGATTTGTTGAAGACAAGAATAAATATTAGGTATGTAAATTGAAAAAAGCTTGATATGGTTTGAAAAAAGCACCAAAGAGCATGGTATGAAAGATTGCACTCTTATTTGATTAAGATTGGTTTTATAAGGACAAGTGAGAACAACAACATGTACATGAAGAATGACAAAAATGGAATACTGATCTCAGCTATATTTGTTGATGATATTATATTTTGTGGAAATGACTCTTTATGCAAGAACTTTGGAAATGAAATGAGCAAAGAATTTGAGATGTCATTAATCGGTGAGATAATGTATTTTATAGGTTTATAGATACTACAAAAGAAAAATGAGATTTTCATTATTCAATCCAAATACATAAAGGAAATCTTAAAGAAATTTGGAATGGAGGATTCAAAACTAGTAAGTACTCCTATGACTACCAACTTCAAATTATCAAAGAATGATGAATCTGTATCTGTTGATGAGACACTTTACCGATCCATGATTGGAAAGCTACAATATGTTGTTCACAACAAACCAGATATAGCACATGCAGTAGGTATAGTTGCAAGATTCTCTACAGATCCTAAGGAAACACAGATGACAGCAATCAAAAGAATTTTTAGATACTTGAAAGCCGTAGAGGATTATGGCTTAGTATATCAGAAAGGAAATGATTTTGATTTAAAAGTTTATACTGATGCTGATTAGGTAGGAAACATTGATGACAGAAAAAGCACAAGTGGAGGAGCTTTCTTTCTAGGAGAAAGACTAGTGAACTGGCTCAGCAAGAAACAAGGATGTGTTTCACAGTCAACGGTCAACTATATTCTGTGACAATACTAGTGCCATTAATATTTCAAAAAATCATGTAATGCACTCTAAGACAAAGCACATATTTTTCAAATATCATTATCTTAGAGAAGAAGCTCAAAAGAAGAAAGTGGTATTGGAGTATGTTAGCACAAAGGAACAAATAGTAGATATCTTCACCAAACCACTACCAAGGAACACTTTTGAATATCTCAGAAGTAAGTTAGGGGTCCTACCCCTATCTTCTACTCACTGACCTAGTTCAGTGAAAGCATCAATCCAATGACTCTAATGAATATCTTTTGGGAGTTGATGTTGATTTATACACTTTAGGATGTTTTCTAAAGGTGTACAGGAAATAATACAGGAAATACTATAGGGAACAAGAATTGAAGACAAATGCTCTGACCAAGACTCAGTTGATACACAACAACAGGAAATAACTTCTTACAGAAAGTAATTATGTTTTAGTTCTTTACTTTTTGGCATTGTTGTCAAAGGGGGAGAAAACTACTAAAGAGGAAGAAGAAGACCTGTTAGGGGAGAAGACTAAAAGAAAACTAAGTAGACTACAGAGTGGAAAGAAGATTGAAAATAGGAGAAGTCTAATGTATGGGGGAGAGCATTTCAGCATTTCAAAATCACAGCAATCTGAATCTTTTAAGGTCAAATCAATTGGTTTTGCCATCAATGCCAAAGGGGGAGATTGTTGGCAATATTGCATTATAATAGACAATGAAAGATTCTTGGCATTTCATAAGGATATTGAGAAGGTTGTTGATGATTATGGATATAACTGATTAAAGATGTTTACTGTCTTGATATTATTATTTTGTCATTGATGTCAAGAAATTGATTTTCTAATTTAGTACATGATGCTGCCATATCTTGAGAAGTATGATATGAAGATTACAAAGATGTCCGTAAAAGACACAGGAAAGAATATGATGAATAAGGTGATGAATAAGGTATTCAATGGGCAACTAGTACCGAGTTAGACAATGATGGGATCATGATGTTTAGATTGTTTTAAACATCATACATATGTTGTAAATATAAAGGTTTATACTATACTATGTTATCAAGCAAAGAACCTAGTCGATAAACCCTAAGGAACCTAGTCGGTAAACCCTAAGGTTATCGCTATCGGTTAATGAAGGCAGAATGTCTACCGAGTGAAGTTTAGTATTCACCAAGTTGTTACCGAGTTGTAACTGAGCTATAACAGAATGCATTAAATGTTTACATGCGTTATTTAATGAAGGAAGTTGATCAACTAGAACTGATCAATGATTAGTGAGTCGTGAATGAAGTTTGTTAATGAATCTAAGGTAATGAAAAGTCGACATGAAGATCTATAGCTCAGATTGAACCGCAATACCTTGGCACAAGTTCCAAGACTAATATACAAGTTCCAAGGTGGAGTAAAACATTTTCAGATCGAAAGATACATTGAACCTGGACAAGATTGAAGATCTGATGGCTATGATTGATTATGGGAAATGTGATCAAGGAGATTAAACGGTTACCTAATTGTTTATAAATATGAAACTATTGATAAACAATGTATGCAGGAAATTGTATGCACAGGGATGTTACATAGTGATTACCGAGCACACAAGCTTGAAGACCTATTTGAATAATAGAGTATAGAAGCCCAGCAGATAGACAAGGTTAGTTCTATGTCTAGATTGTATTGAACAAATAAGAATCTTCTTTAGCATTTTAGATATGAAGTTGCAGATAGATTTTATTTTTGTTATTTTGTGAAAGTGACAGAAAATCTCTTAACCGAGTGGACATAACAGTCTTATTTGTAAAACCCTCTAGCAAGGTGACATTCTGATTGAGTGTTTGAAATCCTTTAACAAGGTCACTTCTAACAAGGTGAAGATCCTAACAGATCTGAGGGAAATCCCTTAACCGTGTCACATCTAGCAATGTTTTTTTAATCTTTAACATGATTTGCTTTTAACTGAGCATACTCTAGAAGAGTATATTTCTTAGTGGGTCTGAAATCCCACAGTGGTTTTTCCCTATTTGGGTTTCCACGTTAAATCTAGTGTTATGAGGTTTATGATGTTCATATGCTTTTGAGTTTGCATGTTTAACAGTTTTGGTTATATTACTGAAATATATGTTATCGTGGTTGAATCTGATGTTTTTATGGAAGATTAAGTTTGTATGATTCACCCCCTCCTCTCATCTTGTTGGCTATTGGATCTGTACTTATATTAAGTATTAGAACTATCATATTCACAGAAAGAGGGATTTGATTATAATGAAACCTTTGCACCAGTAGCTAGAATTAAGGCAGTTAGATTATTTCTTGCATTTGCAGCTCATAAGAACGATAAAGTATAGCAGATCGATGTGAAATGTGCATTTCTAAATGGTGATCTTGAAGAGGAAGTTTACATTGAACAACCTGATGGATTTTCATTAACAAATGATAAAGATATGGTTTGTAGATTAAGGAAAGCTTTGTATGGATTGGAGCAAGCTCCTAGAGCTTGGTATGCTAGATTGGACAAATATCTTTTGAAGCTTCGTTACACTAAAGGTAATGCTGATAGCAACTTATATTTCAAAGTGACTAATGATGACATCTTGGTTATTGAATTTTTTCTTGATGATATCATTTTTGGAGGAGAAGATGGATTGTGTAAAGACTTTGCTAACAAAATGCAAGAAGAATTTGAAATATCTATGAATGGGGAGATAAAATTATTTTTAGGATTGCAGATCTCATAGAATAATAGAGGTATATTCATATGTTAAAAAAAATACTTGAAGGAACTATTGAAGAAATTGATAACTCAAAGATGAGAAAATAGTACCAAACCAATACTGAGAGGGGGGGGGTGAATCAGTACATACTAAAATACAGTCCTAAACTGGTTTGACAGTAGACACTTCAAATGATTGGCAGAGAGTGACACTAGTTTGAAACAGAGTGCAACCAATAAAGCTAAGAATGTCTGAGATAAGCATTAACCATTTACTCACTTATCTTTTCACTCAACTCGAGACTAAACTATCATTTCACCCTTATGCATAAACAGGTAATCTATCATCAGATCATAATAACAGCTAGTTCAACATATTTTATTGACAGGCATAAAACACAGAACCATCGTATGCTTGAAAAACAATAGCAAAGCATCACAAGATAAAAGAATCACACATGAAAAACATATTTTTCATGTGGAAACCCAACTGGGAAAAACCACGGTGGGGATGAATACCCACAAGCTATTTTTAAACTCTTTTGAAGTTCACTCTGTTAGGAGCCTTGTCTGGTTAGAGACATTACAATAGGTTCTAGTAGGAACTGATCTTGTTAGAGATCACCCAGTTAAGGGATGGCTACAATACCTGGTTAAGGGTTAAACCCTGTTAAAGGTTACCTTGTTAGAGGATTTCAAGAACTCAATAGCTAAATGACTTTGAACTCAGCAGCTTTGAGTTACCCTACTAAAGGATTTACAATAAGCATGTTAAGGCTACCCTATTAAGGGATTTTCCAACTGTTGAGGTAGTTAGAGATAAATAGGTATTATAATGATCTAGTAATAGCACTCAATGCTAATGCAAATCCGCTTAAGCTCCTCTTTACCTTCTGCACTTACACTCTGCAAGTATCACTTGTCTCCTTTTGGTCTGACAAGAATCACATATCCCTTCTCTTGGATACTCACACACAAGTTTTGCCAACAACCTCAGAAAGAGTCACAACATCGACCTTATAGGAAAATAGTTAGGTTGGTAGCATAAACCCTAAACCCTAAACCTAATAGGCTAAGGAATTCAAACGGTTCAATCCTGACCGTTGTGCATACTGCATTAATCTCCATCATTCATTTTCCACCAATTTCATGGCGGATGATAACCCATCACATGTTATCATCATTTTACACTCTTCGTACATTCCTGAGATAGATAGGCAAGATCTTCTTCATGCAAGATCCTTCATGCACACAAGGCTTACTTTGTTATCATGCTAATTCATCGCACAAAGTCACTGTTTGAGCCACACAGGTTTGAAGCACTTCAACTAGAAACCCTAAAGTTGAGACTACCAACCAGTAGTCATACAACACTTCCATGTGTCAGTTCCCATAACCATATGCCAGTTCACCTTGAACAAGCACACTGCTTCACTTTGGCACAAATTTTGGTTCACAGTGTTATACCGGTTCTTCACATATGTCAATTCACACCTCTTCAACATATTGACATCAATGACAACATACAATGTAGTTATGTCCACATGCCTGTTCACATAAAGCCATCAATCTCCCCCTTTGGCATTGATGGCAATATATAAAGATATCTCTCCACTTCACATCTTCTCCCCCAATTTCTACAGATATCTTCTCTGCTTCACATCTTCTCCCCCTTTGACAACAATGCCAAAGTGGAAGCACAAGCTTCCATGTTCCATTATGTTGCTCCCCCTGAGGAGTAGCATCCTTCAACACATCAATTCTGAAGAAAAATTTGTCTATGCAATGCATGACTGATGTGCAGCATATACCTTTAATTCACCTCCTGAAGGGGCAGTACCCCTAATTCACCTTTTAAGTATATAAATGTAGTCTTTGGGAGAGGCTTGGTGAATATGTCTGCTAACTGCTCCTTACTAGAAACATGTTCTAGTGCAATCTCTTTGTTCTGAACCTTTTCCCTCAAGAAATGATACTTAATCTCAAAGTGCTTGGTTCTAGAATGTAAAACCGGAGTCTTGGAGATATTAATTGTACTAGTATTGTCACAAAATATACTTACTGATTCAGATACAAGAACTTTGAAGCCATTTAATATGTGCTTCATCCAAATTGTCTGAGTGCAATTCATGAAAGCTGCAACATACTCTGCTTCCACTGTAGACTAAGAGATACAACTCTCCTTCTTACTCATTCATGAGACTAGTCTACCACCAAGGAAGAATGCACCACCGGTTGTGGTCTTCCAGTCATCTACATTACCAGCCCAATCAACATCTGTGAACACTTTCAAGTTGAAATCCTTGCTATATGGATATGACAATCCATAGTCAACAGTTCCCTTTAGATACCTAAGAATTCGCTTGATTGCAACCAAGTGGGATTCTCTTGGACTTTTATGGAACCTTGCAGTAATGCCAACTGCATGTGCAATATCCGGTCTACTATGCACTACATAATGAAATTTACCAATCATTGATCGGTATTCCTTCTCGTCAACCAATGTTGATTCATCCTATTTGGATAGTTTACAACTAGTCACCATCGGTATACCAACTAGTTTGCTATCTTCCATGCCAAAGGTCTTCAACAGCTCTTTGACATACTTGAACTGAGTGATAAAGAGTCCATCTCTCATCTACTAGATTTCTAGTCCAATGAAGAACTTAATCTCCCCTATGAGTGACATCTCAAACTCTTTCTTCATCTCATCTGCAAACTCATGACTCATCTTGTCATCTCCACGAAAGATAATGTCATCAAGAAATAACTCACAGATCAGGATTTGATCTCCTTCAGACTTCAAGTAGATATTTCTATCTTCACTTGTTCTCTCAAATCCAATCTTCACAAGATGGGAATGCAAGCGTTCATACCATGCTCTAGGTGCTTTCTTTAGACCATATAAGACTTTATATAGCCTACATACCATGTCATTGTCTTCAGATAGGGCAAACCCATCTGGTTGCTCTATATACACCTCCTCTTCAAGTACACCATATAGGAATGCAGATTTTACATCCATTTGATATACTTTGAAGCCTTTAAAAGCTGCATATGCAAGAAGCATATGAACTCCTTCCAATCTGGCTACAGGAGCAAAGGTTTCTCCATAGTCTTCCCCTTCTTCTTGGGCATATCCTTTGCCTACCAGTTTGGCTTTGTTTCTAATCACTATACCATTATAATTCTGCTTATTTCTGAAGACCCATTTGGTACCAATGATATTTTTATGCTCTGGTCTGGGTACCAAGGACCATGTACCATTTTTCTCTATCTGGTCAAGTTCCTCTTCCATTCCCTTGATCCAGTCTTCATCTGTATGTACCTCTTTGAATGTTTTAGGCTCAAATTTAGAGATCCTACATGAGTTTTCTCTAACTTTTCTTCTACTAAGGATTCCTTCATCCCTATCTCCTATGATCTGCTTAGGATCATGATTCAGCTTGACATACCAAGGAATGGTCTTGGTAGATTCCTCTTGCTTTTCTTCTTCATCCTCATCTCCATTAGTATCAACATCTACATCTACCGGTGTAGGAACACTATTATTGGTACTTGGTTGACTAACAACCAGTTCCCAGAAGGTTGCAACCGGTTCACTTACCGCTTGCTCACTACCGGTTTCCTTTGTTTTCTCAGAGGTTTCATCAACTCTTACATTGATGCTTTCCACAATTCTCTAAGTCCTATTGTTGAAACACTTGACAACTTTGCTCTTGGTGGAATATCCTAGGAATATTTCCTCATCACATTTCACATCAAATTTGCTTTGGTGTTCACTTCTCTTGATGTAACATTTGCTAGCAAACACTCTAAAGTAGCTAACCATAGGTGTCTTACCGGTCCAATACTCATAAGGATTTTTATCCTTACCTTTCTTGATGAGTACCCGGTTCATTGTGTAGACTATAGTGCTCACCGCTTCTCTCCGAAAGGTGTGAGCTACCTTTCCTTGAATCAACATGGTTCTAGCTGCTTCAACCACAGTCCGGTTATTCCTCTCTGCTAGGCCATTCTACTATGGAGTCCAGTGGGCAGGCAATTGCCTCTTGATGCCATGTTCTTCACAGTACTTGTTAAATTCACCGAAAGTGAATTCCCCTCCTTGATCAGTTCTCAGGCACTTGATCCTTTTGTTAGGTCCTAAAGACAATTGAGAGGGGGGGGTGAATCAGTTGTCAAATAAATTTGAACCAAAAACTTATTAACCAACTTAATACTTAATACTAGTAAACCAATTAAGTATGTCGGTAAACAGTGTTAACAGTAAATTGCTATACCAATAAGGATTAATGCATGAAACATAAACATAAAGTCATCCACAACACATGACACCAATATTTGTATGTGGAAACCTTGTAAGGGGAAAAACCACAGTGGGAAACCTTACCCACAATCAGATGATACTACTATAGATAGTATGTGTACATAAATGGGGTCTGCAGATCCAGAAAGGCCAACAGCCTAGAGCTCACTGCTCAATCACAAATGGGAGTCACACTGACTACAGTTGGATGGTTAAATCCAATAAGAATGTACTACTCAAAATAGCATCTTCATATGCTAGATTCAGTACCGGTGTAATGCTGATATGCCTCTACAAAAACCTAGCTTCACCTTCAAATGATGTCTTCATGTATATCCCTGCTTGATCTCACATATACCTTCACTTAATTCTTTTCGCATTCCACACTTGATCTTACAAATAAGATCGTACATTTATACCATACCCTAAGACCAATTTTAGTAGGTCGACTCTACAAGATATTACAATAAAAACATTTTACAAATAATATAATATCCGATGCAATAACTGATTGAACATGTCGGCTTAATGCATTTACAACAATAATAAATCATCTCCATAGCATGGCATGCTGATCTGGAAAAGATAAACCTATCGGTGTAACCCTAGATAGCCTGGACCTATTTGTCGGTAAAAGAAAATATGCAACTATGAATATACCAATGATTATTTCTTCAAAATAAAGTGTCCACTTGATGTCTTCAACATTACCAAGTGTCTTCCATATCATTCCAGGTACTGGTGAACAATATATCCTGTCAGTGAACCATATACCAGTAACTGTTGCATAGTTTACTTGCTTGCTGGTGAATGTTGCTGGATCTCCAAAGTAGGTGTATTAGTAGGTGTTGACATCAATGACAAAACCATACCAAAATACCAACCCATTTTACCACTTTCCTTCTCCACTAATGCTCTGAAAGCTTTGAACTTTACAAAGGCTTCAGACTTGTCTTTCAAGAATGTGACCCACATCATTCTTGAGTAGTCATCAGTGAGAATCATGAAGTACCTATCACCTTCCACACTTGTAGTTTTCATAGGACCACACAAATCAGTATGCACAAGATCAAGAAAGTTGTCAGCAGTGAAAGACTTACCTTTAAAGGTTGAGGAAGACATTTTCCCCAATTGACACTCTCTGCACAAGGTGTTATCCAGTTTGCTTAGTACTGGCAACCCTCTAACTGCCTTGATCTTACTAGCCTTCACAATGTTATCAAATTTTACATGGAAGATTCTGCTATGCCATATCCAGCTATCATCAAATTTAGCCATAAGACATGTACTTATACTTTCATTCAAATGAAATAGGTTATCTTTGGTCTACATGTTGGGGGCCACCAATTCACCATCTTTTCCTTTGATTCTGCAAACTCCACTCTTGAATTCCAGAGTGAGGCCACTGTCATTTAGCTGGGAAACACTCAAAAGGTTGTGTCTGAGACCATCAACCTAGTACACATTGTCAACACTACTCTTTCCATTAAGAGATATGGACCGTCTGCCTTTGTCCATGCATGGTGCATCATTGCCAAAGTGAACCACACCACCATCATACTCCTCCAAGGATATAAACTTGCTCCGGTCACCAGTCATATGGTGAGAACAACCACTGTCAATGATCCACTCATTGGAATTATCAAACCAGGAGACAAGAGCCTTCTTGTCTGGCACATATTCTTTGATAGCAACAAACACAATATCTTCATTTCCTTCATCCTCTGATTCTTCATCTGTGACACCTTCATCAACTACCACAAAATAGTTTCTCTGGTTTCCTCCTTTGAATTTCTTAAACATTTCTAGTTTGTCCTTATTGTCGCCATTAGGAGAGTTTACAACAATATGTCCTATTCGGTTGCAAGAAAAGAATTTCAAAGGTAGCTTACCTTTGTATTTTCTAGTTCCTTTAGGAATTTTCATAGCAAGGAGAGCTTCAAATGCCATCAAAATCTCCTCATCAGCCATTTCTCTACTCTATCTTGGCTCACCACTAGTGCTAGCTTCTTTTCCTTTTCTTGATAGTACAACAAAAGCTTTAAAATCTGATTCAGTCTTTTGAACACTGCCATCAAAACTATTTATCTCATAGGCTGTCAACTTTGCTATGATGGAGTCCAAGGATACCTTAGTCTTGTCTATTGATCTCAGCTCCTGAATAGCAACAACCCTTATTGCATAGACTAGCAATAGGGATCTCAGGACTTTGCTTACCATAGTGGCATCTTCTATTTTACCACCTACACTCTTGATATCTCCAACAACGATTTTGATTCTTATTCCATACTGTTAAATGGTCTCACCTTCAACCATCTGCATATCTTCAAAATTCCCTCTAAGGCTTTCTTCCTTAGCCTGTTTTACATGTTCATCACCATCATAGATATTTTCAAGAGTATCCCATACCTCTTTGGGATTTACCTTATCCTGAACATCAATAAACTCAATGTCAGATAAACTACTAATTAGGGCTTCCATGACTTGCCCATTCTCCTATATCTCTCTCTTTTGGTCATTGGTGAGAGTACTGGTAGGGGCAACAAAGATGTTCTCAACATAGCTCTAGTCTTGAGCACCCATGCTTCTAATGCATATCTTGATCCTGTCTTTCCATGTACTGATATTTTCCCTATTAAACTTTGGACCTTCACTCTTCATCATTTGACTGGGATCTTTATCTCAAGCGGTTAAGCTTAAAACACAGAGGACGTGGAGGACGCTCTGATACCAATTGATAGCTCAAAGATGAGAAAATAGTACCAAACTGGTACTGAGAGGGGGGTGAATCAGTACAGATTGAAATATAGTCCTAAACTGGTTTGATAGTAGACACTTCAAATGACTGGTAGACAGTGACACGGGTAAAACTAAGAATGTCTGAGACAAGCATTAACTGGTTACTCACTTACCTTTTCACTCAACTTGAGACTACAATACCATTTCACCCTTATGCATAAATAGGTAATCTATCATCAGATCATAATAACAGCTAGTTCAACATGTTTTATTGATAGGAATAAAACACAGAACCATCATATGCTTGACAAACAATAGCAAAGCATCACACATGACACACATATTTTTCACGTGGAAACCCAACTGGGAAAAACCACGGTGGGGATGAATACCCACAAGCTTTTTTTGAACTCTTTGGAAGTCCACTTTGTTAGGAGCCTTGTCTGGTTAGAGATATTACAATAGGGTCTGCTAGCAACCAATCCTGTTAGAGATCACTTGGTTAAGGGATGGCTACAATACCTGGTTAAGGTTTAAACCCTGTTAAAGGTTACCTTGTTAGAGGATTTCAAGAACTCAATAGCTAAAGGACTTCAAACTCAGTAGCTTTGAGTTACCTTGTTAAAGGATTTATAGCAAGTCGGTTAAGGCTACCCTGTTAAGGGATTTTCCAACTGTTGAGGTGGTTAGAGATAAATAGGTATTATAATGATCTGGTAATAGCACTCAATGCTAATGCAAATCCACTTAAGCTCCTCTTTACCTTCTGCACTTACACTCTGCAGGTATCACTTCTCTCCTTTTGGTCTAGCAAGAATCACGTATCCCTTCTCTTGGATACTCACACAAAAGTTTTGCCAACAACCTCAGAAAGAGTCACAACATCGACCTTATAGGAAAATAGTTAGGTTGGTAGCATAAACCCTAAACCCTAAACCTAATAGGCTAAGGAATTTAAACGGTTCAATCTTGACCATTGTGCATACTGCATTAATCTCCATCATTCGTTTTCCACCAATTTCATGGCGGATGATAACCCATCACATGTTATCATCATTTTACACTCTTCGTACATTCCTGAGATAGATAGGCAAGATCTTCTTCATGCAAGATCCTTCATGCACACAAGGCTTACTTTGTTATCATGCTAATTCATCGCACAAAGTCACCAGTTGAGCCACACAGGTTTGAAGCACTTCAACCAGAAACCCTAAAGTTGAGACTACGAACTGGTAGTCATACAGCACTTCCATGTGTCAGTTCCCATAACCATATGCCAGTTCACCTTGAACAAGCACATTGCTTCACTTTGGCACAAATGTTGGTTCACAGTGTTATACCAGTTCTTCAGATATGTCAGTTCACACCTCTTCAACATATTGACATCAATGACAACATACAATGTAGTTATGTCCACATGCCTGTTCACATAAAGCCATCAATCTCCCCCTTTGGCATTGATGGCAATATATAAAGATATCTCTCCACTTCAAATCTTCTCCCCCAATTTCTACAGATATCTTCTCTGCTTCACATCTTCTCCCCCTTTGACAACAATGCCAAAGTGGAAGCACAAGCTTCCATGTTCCATTATGTTGCTCCCCCTGAGGAGTAGCATCCTTCAACACATCAATTCTGAAGAAAAATTTGTCTATGCAATGCATGACTGATGTGCAGCATATACCTTTAATTCACCTCCTGAAGGGGCAGTACCCCTAATTCACCTCTTAAGTATATAAATGTAGTCTTTGGGAGAGGCTTGGTGAATATGTCTGCTAACTGCTCCTTACTAGAAACATGTTCTAGTGCAATCTCCTTGTTCTGAACCTTTTCCCTCAAGAAATGATACTTAATCTCAAAGTGCTTGGTTCTAGAATGTAAAACCGGATTCTTGGAGATATTAATTGTACTAGTATTGTCACAAAATATACTTACCGATTCAGATACAAGAACTTTGAAGCCATTTAATACGTGCTTCATCCAAATTGTCTGAGTGCAATTCATGAAAGCTGCAACATTCTCTGCTTCCACTGTAGACTGAGAGATACAACTCTCCTTCTTACTCATTCATGAGAATAGTCTACCATCGAGGACGAATGCACCACTGGTTGTGCTCTTCCGGTCATCTACATTACCAGCCCAATCAACATCTGTGAACACTTTCAAGTTGAAATCCTTGCTATATGGATATGACAATCCATAGTCAATAGTTCCCTTTAGATACCTAAGATTCTGCTTGATTGCAACCAAGTGGGATTCTCTTGGACTTATTCTTTGGAGACATTATTCATTGGGGGAGAGATATATACTCTCAGCATTTTGATTTTGATTTCTGGTATTGATCTATTTTGGAGATTGTTGGTTTTTGGTTTTTGGCATTTTGTTTTGGTACTTAGATGTTTTTCCATCTAGTGTTGCCATCAATGAAAAAGGGGGAGATTGTTGGTATTATAGACATGTTGCACTACTTTTGTCATTGATTTCAACACTTATCCTTCTGGAGATCTTTGGTTATTTTGAACTGGCACATTGTGTTCACCGGCAAGTTTAGTGACCTATGCACAGTCACTGGTATATTCTCCACCAACAGGTTATATTATTCACTGGAACTAATGATGAGTTGTTATCATCTAGAGATCACTTGATTATGTCAAAGACATGGTTTGGATACTTGGTTTTCGTATTTTGGTTAATCGTCTAATCAGGTTGACATATTTGTGATTACCAACAGATTGGTCTAGGTTATGGACCGGTATGCATTATCTATTCTAGATAAGCTTGACACATTATGGAGATGATTTATTGATTAGATATTATTGTAAATGTATTGAGCCGACATGATGCATCACATCTAGACTTGTTTGTGATTGATTTAATTGTAATATTCTTAGTCAGTCGACCTACACATTTGGTCTTAGGTTTTGTATATATGTAAGATCTCAATTGATGAGATATAGCATATGGTATGTAAGGTTATGGTATTGTAACATGGTATGTGCAAATATTGAAGATCATATGAGCAGATCATAAGAGAAGGTTCAAGGAAGGTTTTAAACTATTTGTCAAAGCTTAACTGGTATTGAAGCCAGCATAGGAGATGCTATCTTGAGTAGTACATTTTTCTAAGATTTAACCATCCTACTGTAGTCATTGTGACTCCCATTTGAGAAATGTTCTCTAGGTAGTTGGCCTTTCTGCATGTGCAAACCCAATTTGTATACACACACTATCTGCATTATTATCATCTAATTGTGGGTAAGGTTTCCCATCATGGTTTTCCCCCTTATAGGGTATCCATGTCAGAATCTTTGTGTTATGTGTTGTGGATGTTGCTTCTCTTTCTCTTTCATGCATTAAGTTTCATCGGTATTGATATTAACTGTTAATCTATTAACCAACATTAATTTTTGTTTATCGGTATTAAGTATTAAGTGGAAGTAAGTTATATTTGGGTTAACATTAATTGAAAACTGATTCACCCCCCCCCCCCCCCCTCTTAGTTGCCTTCCAGGTCCTAACACAAACTTGGTTCTCATACCTCCCTTGATTATCTTAAGCATCGGTGCACATATTTCACTGAACCCTCTGATGAACTTCCTATAAAAGTGAGCCAATCCATGGAAACTTCTCACTTGACTTGTTTTCCTAGGTGTGGACCAACTGGTTATGGCTTACACCTTAGATGTATCCATATTCAAATCACCTCTTGAGACTACACACCCAAGATACACCAACTCTTGTTTCATCACAAAGTTTACTCAAGACAATTTCTATATGCTTAAGATGCTCATCTTTAAACTTGCAAAAAATTAAGATGTCATCTACGCAAACAACAAAAAATTTACCAATGTAGACATGGAGTACTACATTCATGAGTATCATAAATGTGTTAGGGGCATTTGTGAGTCCAAATGACATAACAAGCCATTCATAGAGTCCTTTTGTAGTCTTGAAGGTTGTCTTCCATTCATCACCCTCCTTTATTCTGATTTGGTGGTAACCACTTTTGAGATCAATCTTGGTGAAGTATTCAACACCTCCCAAACAATCCATCAAGTCTTAAATTCTTGGGATGGGAAATCTATATCTAATAGTAATCTAGTTTATGGCTCTAAAGTTAGTGCAAGGTATGCAAGTACCTCCCTTCTTTGGAGCCAAAACGGTGGGTACTTCACATGGGCTGATGCTCTTCTTAATTAGTCCATTGTCTAGGAGTTCTTGTATTTTTTTGGCTATCTCCTTGTTCTAATCCGGTGTCATTTTATAAGCTTCCTTATTGGGAAAAGAAGCTCTAGGTTTTAAGTTAATTTGATGACTTATGGCACATTAAGGAGGCAATGTAGCTGGTGTTCCATCACTAATGATGTCCTGAAACTGATTTAGGACCTTCTGCACTTCTTTAGGAATGCTCATCTTCTTCTCCTTGTTGTCTTATTTTGGCTTTACAACAATGGAAAACTCCACTCCTACTCCCTCCTTGAGTGTGTTAATGAACTCTTTCTCACCAACCAACAACACATTAGGACTTTTGGATCTGCCCTCTACTTGGTCTCTTATGGACTTTATTTTGCAGATCGTTCCATCCTTTTGGAAGTTATAATCATTCTTCTCTCCATGGTGTATTGCATTTCTATCAAACTGCCATGGCCTGCCTAGGAGTAGGTGGCAAGCATCCATGGGAAAGATATCACACCTGATTTTGTCTTTCTAGCCTGTTATAGTGAACTCCACCCATGTTTGTTCATTTACAAGAACATGTTGCCCCTTGTTGAGCCATTTAATCTAGAAAGATCACTATGTGGTATTCTTGGCAAATTGAGCTTACTCACCACTTCCTCTGACACTATGTTGTCATTGGATCATGAATCCACCACCACTCTACATACCTTTCCCATGATCTTACATTTTATTCTGAACAAGGATCTCCTTTTGCTAGGTTCCTCCTTAGCCGAATCTTTAATCAAGACTCTTCTTATCATGAGGTTCTCTCCAACCTTTGAATCCAAACTTACTTTTGATTCTTTCATGTTTTTTGCATCCTCTTGAGCATAATTTACTCTCCTCTCACCTCCTTGGGATGAAGAATATTTCTAAGGAAATCTATAGGCCGGGTGTCCAAGTTGATGGCAATTGTAGCACTTCATGGTGGAAAATAGGACCCTCTTCCTGATCAACTAGACCTTCCTCTACTAGAGTTGCTATATCCCCTTCCTCTATAGTTGCTCTTGCTATTGGAATCTCCACTTTCCTCAACCAGCTTGGATTCCTCATGGGATCTTTGGTCTACACTTCTTCCACCAAGACTACCTCTCTGGCCTCTATCATCTCTTCCCCTACATCTACCTCTATTGTTTTGTTCTTGTTTCTTCTTTCTTTTTTCCTCCACTTTTAGTGCCAACTGATAGAACTTGTGCATGGTGTTGGGGAATAACAAGCTTAATTCCTCTTGAATATTCCATCTCAATTCATTCAAGTATCTGGATACCTTGATGCTCTCATCCTCCACCACCTTGGATCTTAGACACAACTTCTAAAATTCCTCAATGTACCTACTCACATCCAAATCTCTTTGTCTCAAATTTTGTCTCCTCTTATACAACTGGATCTCATAATCTTCAGGGATGTATGCCTCTTTCACCTTGGATAACATGACCTTTCAAGTAGTTATGGGGTTCTTGCCCTCTCTTTGCCTCTCTTCTTGAATAAATTTCCACCAAGTCAATGCTGCCCCTCTCAATCTAGTTTGGATACCTTCACCTTTTGTGCCTCACTGATTCCATCACATTCAAAGTGATTCTCCAATCCCTCTATCCATTCCAGGATTACCTCAGGCTCCATTTTTCCTCAAAAATGTGGCACTCCTTCTAAGGATTTTCCTCCTAAGGATTTTATTTCTTTAAGGAAAGGTTCTTTAGGTAGAATAGGGTTTGGTTCAAGTGTCCTATCCACTTCTACAACTTCTTTACCCTTCCCCTCATTGACCTTGATTGTCACTTTCTGAGTTTTATCTTCAACTGTGTCTAGTTTTGTCTCCAGTTGTAGTAATCTTTCCCTGAGGAGCCTATTTTCTTCTTCTTGGTCTTCTACCTTCTATTCTAGCTTTGCATTGGTCAGCATACTTAGACTATTCTCTCCTATTGATTCAGTGTATGTCATGTACTGGCTTCTTCCAAAATCTTGGTTGCTCTGATACCACTATGATGGGGAGGTATACTCATAGGGAGTGAATCCTTTGTAAAAGGTGGTGAAGTGTTGTCCTAGTGGGCTCCCTTCCTTTTTAATCTATTCTACTAATCAATTTATACATCTCAACTCTCTAGGAGTTCTCCCTATCAAGAAGTACTCACTGCTTGCTCAGGCATGGTTGAGATTCACAACGGTAAATCCAACCTCACATTCTCAAAATCCTAATAAATGCTTGCAAAGGTTGTAGTAGGTTTTTATGATGTTTTCCAAGGGTAGTGAATTGGTTTTGAGTATGGGTTTGATTCATTTCCCTGTCACTCCTTCCATTCCCTATTTTCTAGGCCTAGTAGCCCTAGAGCACCAATTATCCCTACCTAATCAGTTTTTGTGAATTTTCTCACAATTTCCCCAAAGACCCACACAAAATATTTGATGATCAGCATACCCTTTTGGGAGTACTTTTCAATTTATTACATGAGAAATCTCAGTATGACCGTACAAGTATGGAACCCAAGAAATGCTCATTTTAGGTGGTTTTAGGCTTGTTTTGGTCTTTTTCTAAGGGTTTGGTGTCTTCCTTGATCTACCACACCTACAAACTCATGCATATGCTCTTCTAGACCCCACTTTCTGATTCCAAACACTCTACACTTCCAACCCTTCTCATCCCTACAAGCACTTCCATAATTTCATTCATTTCCTAACCAGGCTATGACTGAGCTCACCTAGGAAATGATGATCATTGGCCTTTAAACTACCTCCAAAGGAAAATAAATAATATTTACACTATACAAAGGTTCCATTACTCGAGTCCCAAGGATTATTGAGAAGAACTCAAAGGACTTCAAGTTGGAACCATGTTTGGGCCTCTCAAACCCCTACTAAGGTTGAGAGCTTACAAAATTAACAACTCAATTCAAACCTGCACTAATCAAAATTATTTGTAAGAATTAAAAGAGAATCTACAAAACAATAACAAAATAACAATACTGCAATCAATCCATTAAGTACGGACTGCTACTCTAATTCTTTGAAAAACATAAGGTAAAACTCAAAAATGGACTCCAATTTGTATTCCAATCTACTGCAGGTGTTCAACCCCCTCATTAAATTCATGCTAAGTTCATTTATATGCCATTTTATTCCAAACTAACTCTCCATCAGTTTCCTAACCAACCCTTTTCTCAAAAATTCAAAAAGTTGCTCAACGCTGCAAAAAGTTGTCAAGCAACTTTGACAACTTTTGCCAAAAAGTGCATTTTTGCCTTACATGCTTTGTTTTCTCCTCCAAAACATCTAGGATGACTAAAGGCCATTACATTAACATGTCCCAATTCCAAAAAAGGCTACTCAAGCCATTTTACATTAAAATGCAAGATTATGTCATTTTAGGCTTACAAGGGCTTACAAGCCAAAATTGAGCAAATGCATTGTCCCAAGGACACTCAACCTACTAGAACATTTTAAAAACATATGAGGACCTAAGAGAAGACTCTTATTCACCATATCAAACCAAACTATGAAAAAACACACCAAACTAAAGAAGTTGTACTCAAAACTATGTGCTCCTGCACCATTTAGGGCACCAACCCAAGGAGCACCAACCCAACGAACACCAACCACTGCACCAAGCTCCAACTTGGTGATGTATATTGAGAATAAAATTTTGATATGGTTATGGATTCTTGTTTCAAATAAATTTTGCAACCCTTGATCAAATAACTTAGTATCGGTTGATAGTCTTTTCTTATCCACAGGATTTCACACTGTCGGTTGTGAGGTCACTCTCTCTTTCTCACAGTTTCACAACTTGCTATGTCACAATTGGATGTTGTCTTTCTCTACCACACCTCATCTATTTTCTCAACCATTGAACTAGCTATTGTTAAACTGGTACTCAAACATTGTTGGTTAAACCCTCTGACTGGTTTGCTTGCTCACTTGCTCTGCAACCTCCTTAGAATAAATTAAAAGGTAGAATGATCCTTCTCTGTAATTCAACTCTCTCTTGTCTTTTTTTTTATCTACATCATCATCTTGCTCTATTTTGAGTTCATCTATTTATTATCATGGTTTCCTGCCAAGAATGCATTCAAATACTAAGCGGTTATGGTTCCCTTTAACTGACACAATCTTCATGAGATCCGATTCAATTTGTCTTTGATCGATCACGTGCACTCCAAGAATGCATCTGTACACTTTTTCCATTATCCAATGCATACTTGTTAAAGATAGAAA